>NC_063175.1:0-167495 GCF_023159225.1 Perognathus longimembris pacificus | reverse complement strand
GCAGAGGATCGAATCTCAGGAGCAGTAGATTCCCTAGACTCTATGAAGAAATGTCAAAAAAACAATACCAAAACAATCCAATCGACAAAACAGATTACTCCAGGAGCCCCAAGACCCAATCAGGAAGCCCAATTTAAGGCTAATAGGTATTGAGGAAAACCTGGAGAAAAAATTAGGGGAATGGGCAAACTATTTAACAGAATATAGCCGAGAACTTCCCAAATATCCCGGAGGATAGGCTGATACAGATACAAGAAACATTTACAACCCCAAACCGACCAGACCAGAGGAGGACATCCCACCGACACATTGTCAACAAAACAGGATAATAGAGTCCAAGGAAAGAATCTTTAAAGCTGTTATGGAGAAGAAAATAATCACATATAAAGGAAAACCAATCAGAATTACCCCAGACTTCTCAGCAGAAACCTTGAAAGCAAGGAGAGCGTGCATGAAGTATACCAAACCCTAAATAAGAAAAAACTATCAACCAAGAATACTGTACACAGCTAAACTCTCATTCATAGCCGCAGGCTCATTAGTTGGATCAAAAAATCAAAATCCATCTTTCTGTTGCCTCCAAGAGACACATCTATCCAGCAAAAGCAAACATCTAAAAGTGAAAGGATGGAATAAAATCTACCAGTAAATGCCCCCCAATAGAAGGCTAGAGTTGCAATTCTACAAATTAAATTCTATAAATTAAAAATGGTAAGAAGAGACAAAGAAGGTTACTACATACTAATAAAGGGTTCACTCCTACAGGAGTATTTAACCATCCTAAATATCCACACATCAAATACAGGAGCACCCAACTTCAACAAACATACACTACTAACTCTAAAAACACGCATAGACCCAAATACATTGATAATTGGAGACTTTAACACTCCACTGTCACCTCTGGGCAGATCAACATGCCAAAAATGGAACAAAGAAACCACACAACTAAACAAGTGCATAGACGAAATAGACATAACCAACATATACAGAATAATTCATCAAGCAATACCAGAATAGACATTCTTTTTGGCAGCACATGGAACAGTTTCCAAAATAGATCACATCTTAGGGCACGAAGAAAATCTGCACAAATTGCGAAGGATCAAAATCATTCCTGCATTCTCTCAGACCACAAAGGAATAAACCTAGAGCTGAACTCAAATAGCCACCACACAAAATCCTACAAACCATGAAGACTAAGCAACATACTGCTGAACCATCTGTGGGTCATTAAAGAAATAAGGACAGAAATTCAAATGTTTACAGAATTCAACAAACATAAGTACACAATGTACCAGCTTCTTTGGGACACAGAAAAGTCTATACTCAGACGAAAATTCATATCTCTCAGTGCATACACCAACAATGTGGATAAACAGAAACTCAACCACTTAAGGAAGCACCTTAATCTTCTCAAAAGTGAACAACAAGCCAAACCCAAAGTCAATAGATGGAAGGAAATAATAAAACCAAATCAGAGTTAAATAAACTAGAGACAAAAAAATTGAAACAATCAACAAAACAAAGAGTTGGTTCGTTGAAAAAAATTAACATGATAGACAAAACCCCTAGCAAACCTGACCAAAAAACGAAGGCAGCACACCCAAATAAACAAGATCAGAGATGAAACAGGTAACATCACCACAGAAACATCCAAAATTCAGAACACAATAAGGGACTATTTTGCAAACCTTTACGCCAACAAATTCAAGAACCTGGAAGAAATGGATGGTTTTCTAGAAAAAATTGATATCCCCAAACTTAATCATGAATATTTAAACCTTCTAAACAGACTCATATCCAGCATTGAAATAGAAACAGCAATAAGTGGTCTCCCATCCGAAAAAAGTTTAGGTGCAGATGGATTCACAGCAGAATTCTACGAGGCCTTCAAAACAGAACACACACCAATATTTTTCAAACTCTTCTATGAAATTGAAAGAGAAAGTTCATTACCAAACATATTCTATGAAGCCAACGTAACCCTCATCCCGAAACCAGGCAGGGACTCATCACGAAAAGAGAACTGTAGACCGATTTCCCTGATGAACATAGACACAAAAATTCTCAACAAAATTCTGGCCAATCGAATTCAACAGTCATCAAAAAAATCATACACCATGACCAAACTGGATTCATCCCAGGGATGCAAAGTTGGTTTAATATATGCAAGTCAATTATTGTAATCCACCACATCAACCGGAGCAAGGTAAAGAACCACATGGTTATATCTCTGGATGCGGAAAAGGCGTTCGATAAAATCCAGCACCCATTTATGATAATAGCCCTGGAAAAACTGGGATTCCTGGGAACATTCCTGAATAAAATAAAGGAAGTTTAGGACAAACCAACTGCAAGCATATTTCTAAACGGTGAAAAGCTAAAGCCATTCACTTTGAAATCAGGAGCAAGACAGGTATGTCTGCTCTCTCCCCCTCCTCTTCAACAGAATACTAGAATTCCTAGCCAGAGCAATTAGGCAAGAAGAGAACATAAAGGGATTCCAAGTAGGAAAAGATGAAGTGAAACTTTTTCTTTTTGAAGATTACATGATCCTATACCTAAAGAACCCCATAGACTCTACTCCCTAGCTACTAGAGCTGATCCAACACTTTGGCAAAGTGGCAGGATATAAAATAAACACTCAAAAATCAACAGCCTTTTATATGCTAATGACCCAAAGACCGACACTGAAATCAGGAAAGCAACTCCCTTTGCAATATCCTCAAAAAAACTTAAAATACCTAGAAATAACCTTAATCAAAGAAGTGAAAGACCTCTATGATGAGAATTTAAAAGCATGAAAAACAAAATTAAGGCAGGACAAAGGAAGTGGAAAAAACTCCCATGCTCCTTGATTGGGAGAAATAATAGAGTCAAAATGGCAATATTGCCAAAGGCTATTTACAAATTCAATGCAATACCCATTAATACCCCAACACCATTTTTTAATGAAAGAGAGGAAGCAATCCAGAAATTCATATGGAACATTAAAAGACCCAGAATAGCAAAAACAATCCTAAGAAGAAAGAACAGTGCTGGAGGAATTACAATACCCAACTTCAAGCTCTCTTATAAAGCTATAGTAGTAAAAACAGCCTGGTGTTGACACCGGAACAGGCCTGAAGACCAATGGAACTGAATTGAAGATCCAGAAATGAACCCACAGATCTATGCCTACCTTATCTTTGATAAAGGAGCTAAAAAATAGTCTGGAAGAAAGATAAACTCTTTAACAAATGGTGTTGGCAAAACTGGTTCAACACATGCAACAAACGAATACTAGATCCTTATATATCACCCTATACCAAAATCAATTCCAAATGGATCAGACTAGCAATCTTGTATGCAATAAAAACATTGAACAAAGGCAAAGTCAGATTTAAACATCAAATGACCCCATTTTCTTCAAACACATTGACACTGATTTCTCTTTAGTCTTTTTCAACAATGATATTTTCCTCATACGTGTTTATTACAATAAATTCTTCCTGAAGCAATAAATGCTTACTGTTGCATGGGATTTTTGGTTTGTTGGTCCTGGGACTTGAACTCTGGGCACTGTCCCAAGCAACTTTTGCTCAAGGCTGGCATTCTACCACATGAGCCACAGTGCCATTTCCAGATTTTTCTGAGTAGTTTATTGGAGATAAGAATCTCATTGACTTTCCTGCCCCAACTGTCTTCAAACTGCAATCATCAGATCTCAGGCACCTGAACAGCTAGGATTATAGGCTTTGAGTCCCGGGACCTACCTTTGCCTGCATTTCTTTGCTGTGGTGTATACATTAAAGAACAGGAAGTATTTGTGTTTCTTACTGTCAGCAGAACTATGTTGAAAACTTAGAAATAACTTGAGAGTACCAACATTAGGATTCATCGCCATGATGTGGCAAAGGCATGGGAGGTTTAGAAATCTTCACATGTGATAGACAGGCTCTTCTGAAGAGACAATGCCCATATTAAACTTATGGCTTCTACTGTGTAACCTCCAACATCCTAAAAATATCCCAGAGACTTTGATGTTCTTGCCACTAAAGATGGTAAGATATGGTGAACAGAGGATGTTGTCCTAATGATCTAGGACTAGATTTCATAAGTACATAGATGCCCTCATACCAATTAATAGGATCACCTTAAATACCATCTAAAAAGCTATGCTGTTTAAAGCCAGCACTAGCCTTAAAGACTGTGAGCCTGTTATCACCAAGTAACCAGCCAAAAAGAAAAAGCCTGGAAGTAGGGCTGTGGCTCATGTGGTAGAGCACTAGCCTTGATTTAAAAAAGAAAAAATCAGACCACTCCCAGGCCCTGAATTAAGCACCCAACAGGCACAACATACTCTAAAATGAAACATGTAAAGATACACGCAAACCTAATTCAATAATTAATGAAACAGAAAAAGACTAGGTGTTCATCATGATACCCTAGTATGAATGAGCAAAGTAGAGTAAATGCTAAACACGGCGTGCTTTCCCTGCTCAGGCAAGGCCAGCCCAGGTTTTACTAAGCCTCAACAATGAATGAGGCCCCACAGGACTTCTGCCCTTACAAGGAGACCATTTTGCACCAGGGTGGGACCTTCCTGGAAATGACCACTTTGCCCTGAACCCATGTCTATCCTCAGCCAAACCCTTGGGAGGCAAGTCCCTCTGCTGGAACTTTTTGGAGAATGGAGCAAAGATCTCTTTCCTGGCAACTCGAGGATTTGAGGACATTTGGATACTTCTCCACTCTGAAGCTTCTTTGCAGTTATCCTACTCATATTTATACCATATGGCACCAATGAGATGCTCAACTAAGCATTCTTTGCACACAATTTTACTAACTCACTCAGTTCTTCAATATTTATTAAGACTATCATGGGCTGGGCACTGGAAAACCTGTAGCATACAATTCTTTCATTATAACTTTGACTCTGAGGACCATAATAACATACCTCTTAACTAGCATCATTCTATGGCAGTGATTTTTAGATTACATTCCTTAGATGCTGTTTTAGTTCTAGAGAGCTTCCATGCAGTATTGCTAATCATCAAGAGGTGCTTCTCTTTCTATTTTTGATGGAGAAGGTAACTGAGGCTGGAAGCACTTAAAGACCTTCCCTTATTGACTGTCAAAGTGATGAAAAGAGTGATTACAGTTTCATACGTTAGGCCTTGAGTACATGTCTTGTACTGTTTGTTACCTCCATCAGTGCACCCTCCCCATCCTCCTCCTCCTGCCCCCTTTTACTGTTACCTCCATCATTCCCCATCCCCCTTCCCTGTGCAAAATTAGATCCTTATATATCATCCTGCACCAAAATCAATTCCACATGGATCAAAGATCTTGAAATTATAACAGATACCTTGAAAGCACTAAAAGAAGTAGGAGAAACACTTGGGCTCCTTGGCACAGGACAGACCTTCCTTAACAAAGAGCCATAAATGCTACAAATCAAAAAGAGGACGAGCAAATTGGATTGCATCAAATTGCTGAGCTTCTGCAGGGCAAAGGACATAGCTCACAAGATGAATGGAAAGCCTACAGATTGGGAAAAGATCTTTATCAGCCACACAATGCACAAAGACCTCATATGTAAAATATATGCAGAACTACAAAAAATTAAAATAAATTAAATTAAATTCCTCCAAAACAAAACCGCAAAGAACCAACAGCCCCCTCAACAAGTGGGCTAAAGACTTACAAAGAGACTTGTCTGATGAGGAAATGAGAATGGCCAAGAGTCATATGAAAAAGTGCTCTACATCTCTGGCCATAAAAGAAATGCAAATCAAAACAACATTGAGATTCCATCTCACCCCAGTAAGAATGACCTATATCAAGAAAACTAACAATAATAAATGTTGGAGGGGATGTGGACAAAAAGGGAACCCTACTTCATCGTTCATCGTTGGTGGGAATGTAAACTTGTTCAGCCACTCTGGCAAGTGGTATGGAGATTTCTCAGAAGGTAAACATAGAGCACCCTTATGATCCAGCAGCCCCACATTTGGCATCTACCCAAAGACCACAGAGAAGAACACACAAAAGCCACCAGCACAACAATATTCATCACAGCACAATTTGGCATAGCTAAAATATGGATCCCACCCAGTAACGCTCAGTAGATGAATGGATCAGGAAAATGTGGTACATATACACAATGGAAATTCATACCTCTGTCTCAAAGAATGACATTGCCGCATTTGTAAGGAAATGAAAGGACTTGGAAAAAATTATCCTAAGTGAAGTGAGCCAGACCCAAAGAAACATGGATTCTATGCTCTCCCTCATAGGGAATAGTTAGCACAGGTTTAGGCTAGTCACAGCAGAGGATCACAAGAGCCCAATAGCAATACACTTATGAACACATAAGATGAGGCTAAGTGAAACAACCTCCATTTTATGGAAACAACTGTTATATCACTGCTGTAATTACTTTCAACATGCCATGTGTAACTGTAGCTTCTACTGTTGATGATGCTCTTGTATCCCCTTCCTGCGGTTGTACCTGCACTATCAGTTTATCTTATTTGAGTACTTTGGAAACTGTATATACTGGTATTAGAATTAGGAAAGTGAAAGGGAATACCAAAACCGAGAGACACAGGATAAAAAGACAAACGACTACAAAGGCAATGCTTTCAAAACTGTTTGGTGTAAGCCAAGTGAACAACTCTGGGGGGAGAGGGGCAGGGGGAGGGGAGGGTAAATGAGGGAGGAGGTAACAAACAGTATAAGAAATGTATCCAATGCCTAACATATGCAACTGTAACCTCTCTGTACATCACTTTGACAATAAATAAGAAAAAAAATGTTTTTCCTATGAGGAAAACAATACAGTCTATGTTTCTTTAGGTCTGGTTCACTTCACTTAGTAAATTTTTTTTGGAATAATTAGTACATGTTTAGGCTAGTCAAAGCCGAAGTCATAATAGCCCAATAGCTATGCCCTTATGGACACTTAAGATGATGCTAAGTGAAATGAGCTCCATGTTATGGAAACAAGTGGTATATCATTATTGTAATTATTTTCAACATGCGATATGAATCCGTACCCTTTTTATTTTCTCTCGTATTCCCTTCCTGTGGTTTTACCCCCACTATCACTGTATCTCATCTGAGCACCCTGGATGCTGTATATACGTGTATTAGAGCTAGGGAAGAGAAAGTAAATATCAAAATCAATAGACAAAGGATAAAAATACAAACAACTCCAAACACAATACTCACAAAACCATTTGGTGTAAACCAACCATACAACTCGTGGGTGGAAGGGGAAGCAGGAGGGAAGAGGTAGGCATGTGGAGGGGAGGAGGAGTTAACATGTTGGACAAGAAATGTACTCACTGCATTATATATGAAACTGTAACCCCTCTGTACTTCACTTTGACAATAAAGGAGAAAAAAGACAATAAATATTTTTGAAAGATTCTGAAACACCAAACATTTTTTAGAGTTTTGACATATAATGCTTAAGATTCTCATGTTAAAAACTAACATTTAGAATCAACACTCTCTTTCTCTGGCAATAGGAAAACTACCAACACATACACTGTTTGTGAATAAAGGTAAACATTTCCCTCAAAGAACTGCTAATCACCATACATTTCCTTTCTTCCTTCCTGTTATTTACTTCAGCCATTCTCTGGCCATAATCTGAGTGAAACCAGCCAAAAGGTACAGACACTGAGGCAGGAAGGGACAGATAGCATGAACACACCAAGGTGGCTGAGGCCTGAGCTATTTTGGATACTATAACCTCAACATTAGGCACAGGTAGTGAGAGAGGAAGAGAGAGATCAGGAAAAGTAGAAGCCAAATGGCTGCTAGGTATAAAAATCTAGAGAAGTGTGGACTTAAGACAGTTGTCAGAAGCTGCAACACAAAAATGAATAAGATGGAAATTAGATGGGATGTTCAAGGAAATAACCAAACGAGAACATACAACAAAATAAATCAAAGCTAGGACAGCGAAAAGAGTAGTGCAAAATTTGGGAGGTGGACAACCTATCCTGCGTTTATTAAAAAAATATGGCTTCTGCACAAGCACAAACATCTCTCCAGCCTTCCTTCTCTCTCTACACATAGAATAAGCATTCCCTCCTCTGCAGCCTTTGCAAACAAGAGACACGCGATATTTTTGTTAGATAATGAAACAAATACCAGTGATGAGCCAAAAACTTAAATAGAGTAAAAGAGTTGGGACAGCACTGTGTTCACTCTATGAGAAATATCCAACAGGAATGTGCAGTGTCTTTATTCAACCACAGTTGTTTATTCGAATCACAAAGTCTAATGATTAAAGCATGTCTTCAACCCTCTCATATCTTGCTATTCTATTTATTCTTGTGTTATACATTTACAATGACCACTCTTAGGAATCTAGAAAGTTCTGAGGAAGAACTGGGGTAGGGGGGTGGTGCTTATGATTACTTCCCAAAGCATAAGGGTGAAAAACAGCAGCTCATCAAGTGGGGGCAAGGGGAGAGCGGGAGACAAATGAAGGGGAAGGGGGGGAATGTAGTCAAGAATTCATTGTACATACTACAAAAGTAAGAAAATGGAAAGGGTGGGCAGAGGAAGGAGGGGCAAGAATGTTGAAAGGGGTGAGGTGGGTTAAGATCTGCCATATTCATAAACTGCTTTGTCAAATGGCAACTCCTTTGCACAAATACTTAAAGATAGTTTTTGTAAGAACTCAGAAGCTCTTCCCTTCACAGTAGTAGGACAAATTATTAGTTCCTATGCACAGGGACTAGAGTCTTTCAGGTCATTTGTGTTTTGGTGGGGTTTTGGTTTTTGAGCCAGCACTGAAAATTGAACTCAGAGACTGGGCTATGTCCCTTAGCTTTGTCACTCCATGCTGGCATGCTACCCCTTGAGAAATAGCACCATTTCTGGTACTTTGGTGGTTCATGGAGGATGGATGTCATGGATTTCCCTGCCCAGGGCGGGTTTCAAAGCACAATCCTCCAATCTCATGAGGATCTGGGATTACAGGCCTGAGCCACAGGCTCCAGTTTCTAATGAGCTTTGGTCATCAAAAAAGGGATAGTATAATTTTAAGGTTCACAGACATTAGTGCTACCTTTGGATCCTATTATATAAAGCCCCAAAGACCTGTCTTTTAAATAACTAATCAAATAAAAAATAAACAATTGCCTTCTAATTAAATAATCATAAGATAGGAAAATGGAGACAAAATAATCATTACTAATATAAACATAAAAATGAAAAAAAGCTTACCAAAGAGTTGATTCCTACATAGTTTAAGACTATAGGGAAAGTAAGCTGGAAGCCAGTGGCTGTAGCCAGTAATCCTAGCTATTCAGGAGGCTGAGATCTGAGGATCGAGGTTCTAAGCCAGCCTGGGCAGGAAAAATCTGTGAGACTCTTCTCTTCATTTAACCACCAAAAAGCTGGAAGTGGAGCTATTGCTCAAGTGACAGAGTGCTAGCCTTAAGCAAAAAAAGCTCAGGAACTGTGTCCAAGCCTGAGTTCAAACCCCGGGAACAGCAAAAATATAGGTAGATAGATAGATAGATAGATAGATAGATAGATAGATAGATAGATAGATAGATAGATTTGTGTTGCAGTGGAAAACCATGCACTCTACATCACTCTCTTCCTAATTCATTCCACTACTATGTAACAGGATAAATAGCAGAGAATAGCAAAGGAAAATAAATATTTGTTAATTGGCGATGTCTTTCTTGCTATAGTCATATAGTTTCTTTCGAAGTGCAATTGATTTCTCTTTCTCACTTGGAAAAGTCCACTTTGACTCTATTTACATATTCCATTTCAATTACTTCTGAACTAAACAAACAAAAAAACCAATGTTTCAGTCTTAAAATTCTTCTTTGAACCATTATGGAATCGTAATAGATACTTCTTCGGTAATTAAAGTAACACATATCACTTGGCCTCTGTATACTTCCATGCCATCATAACTGGTCATGATTTCACTTAAGAAAATGATCCCTTAATAGAAACAACATGTCACTTCATGGGACGTGGGAGGAGTTTTGCTATGGGTCATGAATATCCCTCTGCTCCACAATAGATTGAATACTAAGTGCAGGCCCTGGAAAGGCAGGGCCCTGCCACCTGAGTCCCATATGCGTAAGTTCCAAGCTGAGGGAAAGTCCGGTCAAACAACACCAATGCAATGGAAGGAAACCAGAGTTTAGATTCCTGCTACAGAATTGCAAAGCAGAGTACAGGAGAGGGGCCTGACTAGAATGAGGGTTGTTTGGGAGAGTGCACCTTCTAGTTTGTTCTTCTATATATGGATGGCCACAACATGAAGCCCACTGAGGTAATGTGTGCTCCATGAAAGCCTGGTGGAGTCGCATTTCTACATCTACTCTTAAGTTTCCTGTATTTATTCTTAAGTTTCAACCATTCTTAATCTTCTCATCATATCCCATAAATGTGAAAGCAGTGTGAAGCTTTAAAATGCTAGTTGCACATGATTACAATTAAACAATGTGGAGACTCCTAAGAAATGGGAAATGATGAGGAAGGGATACATGAAGCGTGTAGGAATTCTTTGTGACTGATTATAAAATTCTCTTTTCGGGGATTTCTGCTTCAAGACTGATGGTAGAAGCAAAGGTTTTCCTGCTTTAAAAAAAAAGGTGTAAAAGAATAAAATGTCCTAGACTTCTTAATCCAAAGATACCTTGTGTTATAAAAGTTAGACATTTTCATATTCATAAAATGGTAACATAAATTTTATTACCACACCAGCACTTCATTTATTCCTAGCCTGATTTCCAGACTAATCTCAATATTCAAGAAAATATCTCAAAATTAGCTGAAATTTAGGGCATTGAATAACGTTGCACAGAAGAAAAGCATATACAAGAACATAAAAAGCTATGGTTTCTTCACTGATGTAATTTCACAATGTTAGAGTTTTTCTTTTATTAAAAACTACCAGTTGCAAAGACATGACTGGAAAGTTCAGGCACACGGGTCCGCCTTCCTGCCTCAGGTACTGGGCAACTACCAGACAGTCTGCAGGGTTAGGAGATAAAGTCACAGATACAGTGTGTTTGGCTAAATATTTTTAATAGATTATAATACCTCTGTTTGGCTCAAATAAATTATCCAGCCTTATTTGGTCCACTTTCCCATTTCATGGTTGGCTGATCATTGACTTCTCTCAGAAAGCAAAGCAATGAAGAAAAGGGGAAAAAAGAAGAAAGATAAAAAAAGGAGGAGGAAGGAAGGAAGGGGGCCTGAGGAGGAGGACAAAGGACAGAGGAGAAAAAGTCAGGAAGTCAGGTACTGGTGGCCTATGCCTACAATCCTAGCTACTCAGAAATGAGATCTGAGGATCACAGTTCAAAGCAAGCCTGGGCAGGAAAAGTCCACAAGACACTTAGCTCCAACCAACAGATAGTTCAGAGTAGAGCTGAGTGCCAGCCTTGAGCAAAAGCTCAGTGCCCAGGCCCTGAGTTCAAGCCCCAGGTCTGTCAAAACAAAAAGTCATTTTTATGTTGCAGACTTCCTTGAAGCCCATAGTTTGAAACGATATATGGAAGGGAAAACAATCACTCACCAAAGCTCAATAGCTTGTAGAGCTGCTGTGTCATTCTATTGCATGTCCTACCAGACACGTATAAAATGTGCTTTGCTTGGCCAAAGAGCTATCCACAACTCCCTGCTCAAACACCTGATGACAGTGGACATTCATTTCAATGGGAACAAGTTAGTCTTTCAATTTTCCTTCTGTTGTACTCGTTACAATGTGGCCAGATTTACACTCTCTCTGTGAAATGCATTGGATTTCTCAGTCAATATTGGCTACAATATTAGTAATTTCTCAAGATCTTGCCTGTCATTTAAATGCAGACACAAAACTCACAGTCTCCTCATGGTGTCCATTTCAGTTTCAACATAGAACCATCATCATTTTACCAAAGACCAACTTTCTTACAGCATAGTTTCTATAAATAATGCACAAATAAATACTCTGCATATGCAAATTCAACCAACTACAGATTGTACATCTTTAAGGGAAAAGCAGTGCATCTGTACTAAAACACATTCACACTGTTTTCTTGTCATAATGCCCTATAACATGGTATAAAATCTAGCTACACATTATTTCAATTATATTACTTACTGTAAGCAATCTAGAGAAGACAAAGTATATGAAGGATGTTTGTAGTTTATATGCAAGTATTATACTGTTTTATATCAAAAGAACTTCATTAGCCACATGGGTTGTAGATACTAAGGGACATTGTAATTTGGGAGAAAGTTATGTTGCAGATACTATTTGGCCAGCTAAACATTAACTGCTCAACAAAACTCTAGTGTTAACAATAACTATATTAAAAAGTTAATGGCAGCAGCAACTTGTTGACAAGACTCTATGTGCGTATGTGTGAAGAATAAAAGCTCAAAGGAGCAAGGTGCCAGTGGCTCATGTCTGTAATCCTCAAGAGAATGATTTCTGAGAATCAAGGTTCAAAGAAAGCATGCACCAGAAAGTCTCTTATCTACAATTAATCACCAAAAAATCAGGAAACAGAGCTGTGGTTCAAGTGGTAGACCACTATCCTTGAGTGCAAAGGCTAAGTGATAGCACTCAGGACCTGAGTACAAGCCCTGGTGCTGGCAACAAAAAGTATAAAAGCACAAAGAAAAATGAAAAAATGCACAGAAACATGTCAAAAACTGGGATGACTTAAAGGCTTAAAAAAATCTCAGACTTTAAGGCAGACGGATGGGGTGAGAGATGTTGATGTTTGTGATGTATGATATCACAGTGGGTTACATTGTGCATTTCCCCAACTTCCTAGTGCGAACAGATTAAGGAATAGGTTCCTCATGTTCAGTGAGGAACACTGAGCTCTTTGGGAAGAAAAGGGAGAAGGAAGAGGAGGAAAAGAGGTGAGAAAAGTGGGAGAAGAGGCGAGAGGAACCGATAACAAAGAAGACTATCTAGACATATATTCTGACTCCCAGTTATACCATAATGTACAAGCTAGAGCTTGATACAATTTACTCAATTAGAGTAAATATGATCATTGTATTTTATAACGTGTCAATATATTTTAAATACAAGAATTAAAGCTTCATGTCCATAATGAAGAACAGAACGCCTATAAATTGAAATTATAATTTTTTTTTTTACATTTTAGGTGTCAAAGCCTATAAGTATGCCCTTATAACAAAAACTGCATGAATCTAGTGATCAATGTAAGGAACACATTATGAAGGGAAATGAATACATTTCAACTACCATTCATGAAGAGAATAAGGCCTTCAACTGAAGAGGCAGTGACGTCTCTGGATGCAATGACGTCAGAAGTGTCATCGCAATTCCAAATTATCCTGTACTCATAGAAATTCCAAATTTTGAGGGGAAGAAGTTCCACAGTAAGTTGAATGACAGTATTAATTCCACTTATTCTAGCTGTTGGAATACTAGCCCAAAGTTCATGGCTGTGGCTGTATCTACTATACCCAAGTGCAACATTGACTGCATTTCAGGTATCTTAGAGCTGATGGGTTGGAGAAACTATTTGCTTTCTCTACTGATTTTGTCCATCACCAAAGAAGATAAGGGATAGCTCGCAATTCAATTGGGAAGAAACTGGTGGAGCAGTGAACTCCTATTTAGCTCAGTTCCTCCTATCTCCACGTAAGAATCACCATTGTTAACACAAATTGGGGAGGGATGGGGGCATTGTGAAATTCCATGGCACTTTAAACCATCCCACCAAACTTCACCCATCTTGGAAAGCCAGGTTAGGTAGCAATGCTTCTAGGTGTAGCCAGTCATATCCTGGGTTTCAGGTTTCAGCCTGCAGCTCAGTCATCCATAAACAGTTTTCACATTCTCCACTTCCACCAAACCACCCCAGAGAGTCTCTAACGTGGTAAGGAGGGCACCCAAACAGTTTTCCATGATAGGTCTTGGATGGCTTCCATGTGGGTCATGTCACAGAGTTGATTTTACACCCTTACAAAGCAATCAGAAGCAGAGCAGACTGTGGCCTTGAAAGAATGCTTGCTCCCACACATCGAATAAGCTACAGTGAATTGAAACTCCATGTAGTATTGGTATCCTTTTACATAATTACCAACGGAATTACTACAGTGAGAAAGGGAAAGGAAGCCGGACATCGTGGCACACTTCTGTTTCCCAGATACTGGGGAACAGAGGTAGGGAGGAGCACAGTCTTGAGACCACCTGATCAAATGAAAAGCAGGGGAGGGAGGGGAGGAGGAGTTAAAGGGGAAGAAGAGTGAAAAGGGCAGAGGAAAAGGGAGAAAGGTGGAAGAGATAGAGGAAGGGGAGGGCTGGCCAGCCCAAAAGACTATCCAAAGATAACTCAAAAGCCAAAAAAAAAAAAAAAAAGGAACTGGAGGAGTGGCTTAAATGAAGCAAGGAAAAGGCCTCAAGTTCCAAGCCAAGCATCACAGAGCAAGAATTGGAAGAATTAGCTTCTTCATTTGTAAACAAGGCAGACAAAAGAGAAGAAACAAGAACACCCCTTCAAAAGGCAACTTGTCCTTGTCCACTCTCAGCAGAAAAGTCACTGAGCATGTCATGTCCAGCCTTTTGGATTCAGTAGGCCTGAGAAAGACTTACTGGGGATATTCGTGGGGGCACCCTCATCACTGTGCCCTGATCTGTGTCACAGGAAGTGGAGAATATCTGCCATTTTAATTTCCATAACATTCACCATCTCAAGTTGCTTATTCAAGTTTCTTAATGTAAAACTGTTTCTGTTCTCTGTATCATTGAAAATGTATACAGCAAGACATGGAGTTTTATATGCTCAAGTCAACTGGACTAGCAAAGGAACACAAAGGCTCTGACACCAGGGGGAAGAGTGCTCTATCTCAAAGCAAGCATGAACATTTACGTCCATCACCATACTGGGGCGTCCTCAATCCATCACCAGGATCTGTACTGCTCCCACTTGGGAATGAGGGGTACTTGCACTTGTTGGCATTTACTCCCACTTTGTAAATAGTCATTTCATAAGTATAGAGGATACCTTAAGAAGTATCTACTTTCTGTGTATGCTCATACTAGGGCTTGACCTCAGGGCCTGGGCATTGCCCCTTAACTTTTTCGCTCAAGGCTGGCTTTCTATCACTTGAGCCACAGCTCTACTTTGGCTTTTTGGTGGCTATTGAAGGTGAGAGACTCATGGAAGTTCCTGCCTAGGCTGGCTTTGAATCCCAACCTTCAGATTGCAATCTCCTAAGAAGCTAGAATTATAACTGAGCCACCACCAGATGGCTTCTAGTCTCACTTTTTACCTGTAGCTGTTAAACACTCCACACAAGAAGTTCTCAACTTTATTCTCACTATTCATAGAATAGAGTAGACTACCATCATATAGAACAGGCTGTCCATTCTATATTAAAAATCATGTTTAGAAAGTGGCTCAGGGAGTAGAGCTGAAGAGCTCAGGGACAGAGCCCGGGCCCAGAGTTCAAGCCCCATGACCAAGAAAAAAAATATCATGTTTCTTTCATTTGGAATATCAGCAGATCAGCTACCAGTGTACCTTTATCTACCTATCCATCAATTCTTAGAAATTCAAAAGGCAACCAACAAACTTTGTATCCATTCCTACAGATTTTCTCAGGAGCCATATTTTCTTCTATTATGAATTTCTGAAACAGAGGTTCTTATACCTGTTTGCATTTCCTTAGCCTCAGGTCCTCAGCTCCTCCCACTAGCCCCCAGATCCACCCATACCTAATGAGCCACTCCTACTCACTACCTGTCTACTTCCCCTTTACCCCCAGAGAGAGAAGCTGCCACCTGGATAAGGTGCAGACACCATGTAGCTCCCTCTCCCATGGGAACTATGGCCCCACTAATAAACCTCCTTTTGATCCTTCTTCTCCTGTCTGTGATGATCTGTGCATGGTCCTCTGGGATGGCCGGGACATATCTTTTCAACACCTAATAGGCTGAGGAGGCCAATGGTACTGATGAATGAGTTCTTATCACTTGAATGGTGTATCCATTCCCATCGTTCTTCATTGGCTGGACAGAGAAACCTTTCTGTAAATATGCCTGCTTTATGCACACTTCATGGAAGATCCAAAGAACACAACCTGAAGTAGAATTCTGTACCCATAGTGAAGAGCCAAGTTACTTTCTTAGAGACAGTCAGGTATGACAGGGATCAAGCCACAAATAGCAGCTGTTATTTCCTTGTCTCTGCCATTGCTAATGCAAATCTGCTAAACATAGCTTTGATGAATTATTTGGGGTTATTAAAAGCAAATTTTCTTTTGGTATTCTAGAGCGTCTCTTGATCTTACAAAAAAGGTAAATATGCCTTTCTACTGAGGACAAAGATGATATAATAATGACTGTCCAACTTTATGTTATAAATATCACTGTATAAATAAATCAGATTTGAATAGGTCTACGAGTCAGATGGAGAAGACACTCATTTTGGTAAACATCTCATATTGAAGCTGTAAAGACACTCTTTACTAAGTCCTTGCCCAATAAATCCAAGTCTTTCTACCCGGTATACTTTAGTCTAAATGGTCTGTTTCCCCTGTCATTTTGGTGAACACTTTGGAGACAAAACTAGGTATCATGAAAAACCCCAAATTCCACTGCTACAACACCAAGAGATACTGACATGCAAGATTATCTTTATAAATGACGTACAGATGTTTAACTAACCGCCATGTACATTAGCTTTAGGTTCTGAGCAACTTTTGCAACATTTCCCACTTGTTCCTCTGTGGAGCAGAGGAAGGAATGTAAGAAAAAGACTAGTGAACTGTGGGTACAGGTTTAGTGGTATGAGAATTTGCCTAGTCTTTCTGAGAAACTTACCAAAAAAAAAAAACCAACACAAAAAACAGAAGTAATATTTAAGCTCTAAACACTAATATGCCAAACAATTTACATAAATCATACAAAGGAGAAGGAATTTCTAGTCTTTTTATTTGCTGGTGAAAAAATGAAGTGCATTCATTTGATCACAGTCACACCATTATTTAGTATTAGATCTAGGATTCCAGCTCTAAGATTGCAGTCTAGACATATCCAGCTCATTATGGATTCCTTATTAGGCTTCTAGCTCTGGAGTCCCACTGCCCAGGGGACAAATCCTAAGATTGCTAGCACTTAAAACTCTCCTAGTTACAGAAAGTAAATCACAAAGAGCCTCTCCTACTGTGAGAAGCCATTCGATAAATCGTCCTCAAAGCCTTCCCACAGAGGCTACCTGGGAAAACCCCAGTAAGACCTGAGTTCTAGCAGAAGCCATCAGTGAGTACAAACAACACAAATTTGCTTCTTTGCTACCGACCCTTGGCTCTGAGACTCAGCCTAGCATCAAGAGTGTCAACTTGAATGGATGGGCATGTGTCCACAGGAACTGAGTTGAGGTCACACTTGTCTCACTCTGTCCTGCAAACAGATGTCTGGGTGACAAGTCTTAGTCACACATGGCGAACAGAGGTTCCAGCCAAATCAGGTGGGAAGTGCCATATCTTCTTTCTAAGCCTTTTTGGCCAGCCAGCTCATTCCCTAAGATAATCCTGCATCAGCTGGTTTTCTCCAGAATCTTTTACTTTTAACACAAAGCCTGCGTTTGGGTGATGTCTTGTTATTGGACAAGCAGAACTGAGTTTATTTCTGTAACTCACCAAAAACCCCATCTGGTTCTGTGTGTTTGAATGTGCCCCTTCAGAGTTCCCTCCCAAGGAGCCAGGTAAAAACTGATGTAATGCAGAGTTCTAGTGGTGGCAAGGATGAAAGCAGGTGATAGAGCAACCAATAAACAACAACCCAAGAGAATTGCTGTTTATTATTCATTTATCACATTAAGATGGAAAAACAGGGCTGGGAATATGGCCTAGTGGCAAGAAGTTCTCTGTTCGATTCCCCAGCACCACATATATGGAAAACGGCCAGAAGGGGCGCTGTGGCTCAGGTGGCAGAGTTCTAGCATTGAGCGGGAAGAAGCCAGGGCCAAGGCTCAGGCCCTGAGTCCAAGGCCCAGGACTGACCCCAAAAAAAGCAAGATGGAAAAACAAAGTCTGTAATAATCATCCCAGGGAATATACAGCAAACTCTTAAGGATAATAGCTTTCTCCCAGATGACAAGAGTTCAATCACTGGCCTACATGAAGCATCATAGAAACAATAGTATCTCCTCTGGAAATAGAACTCAGTGTGGTCACTTTTCAACATTTTACCAAGTTTGTTATGAATCTTCCAAATTAAATTTAAGCTCCCCACATACACACAGCCCATGTACTGGATTTTTTTGTATATTCAAAAGATGCTCTTTCCTGCCAGGTGTGATTTGTGAAGTCCTATACCTACCCTACCCACTGTCGGGGAAATTAACATCATCTCTATGGGGCAGGGGCAGCTGTGATTTCATTCCTGTCCTGGAAAAGTTCTTCCCTTGAATATCTTACTTCTGAGGTCTTTCTCAACTACTCAGGATGAAACACACAATGTCAAACATCCACGCTTTGTCTTCTCATCAAAAGCCTTCACTGAAAAAATAATACATCTCAAAGATGGTCAAATACAAATACTAAATACAAATACTAAAAGCTTTTATGCTGTATAACCTGAAAATTGAAAAGTCTAAACTGTGCCTGAACTAGTTATCATGAGACAAAAACCAACCGCAAACTATAAGAAATTACAGGCAGTAGTCCTTTTTATCCCCAGTCCCGGGGCTTGGACTCAGGGTCTTGGGTGCTATCCCTGAGCCTTTCTGTGCTCAAGGCTAGCGTTCTACCACTTGAGCCACAGTGCCTTTTCCAGCTTTTCCTTAGTTTGTTGGAGATAAGATTCTCATAGACTTTGCTGACTAGGCTGGCTTTGAACTGCAATTCTCAGATCTCCACCTACTGAGTAGCCAGGATTACAGGCGTGAGCCAGCAGTGAACAGCAGCCGCAAAGTTTTTCACAGTCACCTGCAGCTTAATCATAACTGGGGCGTATTCTAAGGGCTGTGCTGTTGCCATCCCACTGCTGAGCAAACATCACACAGCTCACTCACACAAACTAAGCTGGCTATGACATCACTAGGTTACACAATCTTAGGGGTCCACTGTTATATTTGTGACCTGTCTTGGGTTGAAGTGTCATTATGAAGCACATGACTACATTGAAATGAGCTCTTCCATATGAGAGAAAAAGACTCATTTTCCATGCATAAGGATGAAAGAAACTAGAATGTTCATAAATACATTCACCATGTTTATCTAAAGAACTTCTTGAGATTCATGGGAGTTTTGATGCCTTATATAATATTGTATCCACTAAATGCCTTCCCCTGGCCATATTCCAAGAGCTTTTAAATTGTTAGGTCTACAGACAACAACCAAGGCTCAGAAGTCTCTGAATGAAGATTTAATGATTCGGGGGTGGGGGGTGGGGGTGCTCATTCACTACCCTTTCGTCTCTATCCTTCTAATACACACTGTCACTATGGTTTCTTATAACTGCACAGAAAAATGGACAACATGGAAGAATATTTCTGGCAAGGTACTGAGAACAAAATAAAGAACTAATTTCCTTTAGTCTTCATTTTTACCTACAGGTCAGATCACTTGCGAATATAATAACCACAAAAAACTCTGCACTAATATAACATTAGACACCAGGGCTTCACAGCTATTCAGACCATGTTCACCACGAACACTGAAGTTATTTAATAAAATTGAAGATGACTTTTCAATCCAGGATACTAAGAAATTTGTATATCCCCTTGCCAATATTTTTCATGGTGATTAGCTCTTTTTTTTTCCCCTCACAGACACTGGTATGCTGCTTAAAATAATATTTGTGGCTTTACTCACCATCTGTCAAAGGGAGACATGTTGATTTTCTTAAAGCAAGTTGGGTCTGCATTCTTTCTCTGTTACTGTTACAGGTAGACCTGACAGGCATATGATCTTTTGTTTGCAAATGCTCTCCTCTAGATGGAACCTATTTAAGTTTCATTTCTTACCTGCTGGACAGTTGCACTCAGAAGGTGTTTCTCTTGTGATTCTCAGTTTAGCCATGTGTTCGTAGGATTCCTGTAGGAAAAGAAGATATATTAAGAGCTAGCAGTAGTATCCCAGTTCTGTGAGTTCTTCAGGGACTCTTCCTCTGTGGCTGTTAATAATGTTTGATAGCCTGCACAAACAGCATTTATGTAAGTGCATGGATCTTAGCCGTTGCTAACAGTACTCAAGACATAATTTTGTTTTTAATTTAAAAATCAATTTAACATTGACATAGATTGAAAGATTTGGGTAATACCTTTCTTCATTATTCAACTATCACCACCCTGTTAGGTTTTTGAAGTAGGTAGCCGGTAAAGGAGAACGCCACGCGGTATTCAGGCAGGAGAGAAAAGTTTATTACCAAACTGCTGGCCTGTGGCCAAGATGATCCATGGCCAGAGAGAAGGGAGAGAGAGAGGGGGGGAGAGAGAGCGCGACCCCCACCCAGCCCTGCTTTATCTAGGGAAGGGGCAAGGGGTGTGGCCAGGTGGATTAGGAGGTGACCTCAGGGAAAGGTAACTGCCTCCAGGTCTGCAGGTTACCCAGGTAACTGGGTGGAGACTTAATGAGGTGGGGACATCTGCATATAGCCCTCAGGGAGAGGACCTAACACACCCTCTCCCTGCACAGCCAAGGCAAAACTCCGGCACTAACAATGCAGCTCATGGCAATGTGTGTCCTATCAATAACAGCCAATGTTGTAGACATACTTTATCACATTCGGGCTGCAACTACTGCATCTCTCCACTGGCAGAAAAACTACCCTCTCCCTACTGGAGTCTAAGTCATCTTTAAAGGAATCCCTTTCAATTCTCCATTCATCAATATCTGAGCACAACCTCTGTTAACTCTCCCCCTCCAAAAAAACAAAGGAAAACTTTTTTTTTTCCAATTTTTAAAACCTTTAATATGAAAAGAATTCCGAGTTAAATGAATTTTTAAATCTATGGGCTTATTTCACTTTTAAGAGTGCTTACCATTCTCTATTGATAAGGCCTAACCTTATCAAATGAAAAACAGATGTGAGCATTACAATGAATATTCTCCATACAACTGAGAATGCTGACAGCCCAGACTCCACAAAACTAAACAGCCAGGCAAAGCCCCTACTGCCATTGCAACATGCAATCCTTAAGGAAGACAGAGGGAAGATCCTCCACACAGACTTGGAGAGAAACCAAGGAAGGGACTTGAATAAATAGATACCACAGAGGCTCACACATCCCAAATCAACTGTATAACCAGTAAGGGTGGATCCTGTAGACTGACTGAACCTGTGCAAAATTCTATCCACATGCAACTCCCCCTCGAGCAAGGCCCAGCCTCACACACCTGACTATGGTCTTCAGCTGATCTGCCTTCTCCGGCAGCAGGGGAACGGAGGGTGCCCTTTCAGCAGATTCCAGGGTGAGGATCCTCGCCTGAAGGTCGTTGGTTTTCACCCCAAGTTACAGACACGAAATCATGGCCACCCCGGAGAGGAGGGTGGCCAGGGTGGTGCACGGGGGCATGGCACAGGTGCAATGCTGCCTGGAAGGGCTGGGTTCTTCAGATCCAGCCTTTCACCCTGCTCCCTTCCCCACAGGCTTCTTCACCAGCATGGTAAGGGGGGGGTCCTCTGGCCACCTTCTACCTCCTGCCAAGACAACTGGCCAGAGGAGTAGCGACAAGTCCTCCAAAGTTCAGTCCTGGCGGCTGCACAAGTAGTTGGCAGAGTAGGTGCCAGGCAGGCGCGGTGAGGGACCTGTATGGGGCTCAGCACGGGGACCCGCAGGCAAGGACCATCCTCAGCCTGTGGCTCTCCTCCCAGCTGGGAGCAAAACAAACAAAAATAAATAATGCTCTCCTCTGCACTCCTCTGAGCTCCTCTGAGCTCTTCTGCTCTCCTCCTCCTCTGCTCTCTGCCTCCTTTGCTCTCTTCCTCCTCTGCTCTCCTCCTCCTCTGCTCTCTTCCTCCTCAATTGGATGATAAACTTGGCTTCAGGTGTGTTAGGGAGATAGAAGCGTAAAGGTAGAAGAGGGAAATGGGTTTCAAATGTACCCTAAGTGCATCAAGTATTGAAAATGAGTACTTCGTTTATGGCTCTGCAACAATCTAACATGTCCTCGGACCCTTTTCGTGCCAATAAGATAGAGGAGAGTTGTGTGACAGATCTCTGGTCTTGCAGGCTTTAGGTTGTAACAGAAAGGAGAACTAGATGGTTCTGAATGTTTATTCAAGGTCCATCCACCCACTTCCTCACTTTCAGCCCTCCCATTATGTTCTTAAGCTTCAAGGAAATAAGTGTTTCTGTTCTCTCACCCGATCCACTTCATTCCCCCCATGTACGGTCCAGTGCCAGGTGCTAGCAAGATCAACAGGGAGCAAGGTGTGGGTACTGTTCATTGGGAGCTGCAGGCTTGCTGTGTTGGCTGGTCCCTCTGGAAGGAATGCTGGTGGCTCCCCTACCCTCTCCTCCTCGTGGGAGAGACCCCCATGACCTGTGTTTGCATTTGCCTCTGTGCTTATATAGCCTCTGTATTTACACCTGACCATGTTAGGGCAAATAGGCTTCCCCTAGTTCTTAAGCAATGAGCCAGAGCTGTCCAGTCAACGGTGGTTTGGCAGCATTATGCTGCCTTTAGCCATTTGGGAACCGTATGAAATTGGTCATGGCCCCTTCCAGGATGTGCAGCCTACCAGAGAGCACAGGCGTGAGGCAGAAATAGCAGGGCCTCCTCTTGAGCACAGACCCCTCTCCTCCCGCCTTGTTCCTTTGCTGGGGCTGGCAAGCCTCATAGGCAGGGTGGCCCGACGAGCTAGGATGGCCAGCCAATGACAGGTAAGATCCTTCAGGGGGGACGACCTAAGACAGGCGCTTTCTCGAGTAGGACATCCACCAGCTAATTAAACAGAAAAGGAGGAGATGTGGGGCGCACCGCCTGGCCCCGACTGTGCACGCCCTGGAGTTGTGTGACTGTTGCACCGCCTCCGGGGAGAGGGATCCTGGCTAACCCCGCCTGCCTTCGGGGTCCGGAACTGGAAGGCAGCTCTAGGCAGTAACCTGGGGTGGTCCTGCTGGTAGTGACATAGACTCAGGCCGCCCCTTAGGGAGGTCCCATGGCCTTCCACCCTTGACGGACAGCTCCAACCGCCAATCGTAGCCCCTGACTAGGTATGTTACACCCCTCCTCTTCCTGCTGCCATTGCCCATACTTAAGATGGGGTTCGCGCCAATAAACAGAGAGCGGTCTTGAACTCTGCCCAAGTCGACTGACCATCTAACTGTGGCATAAAGGTTGGGTTGGGCTGCGTGCGGGCGACTTGCTGCTTATTACCTATTCTGGGTTCACCCTTGGCGGGGAGGGGCGCGCCTCCTTGCCTCTCCTGCTGGTCAGGAGAGCGCCCGGGGTGCAGGGCCCCCTGCATCTGTCCATCCATCTGTCTGTCTATGTGTCTGTCTCCCTGTCCATCTGTCTGTCCATCTCTTGTGCGTCTGTCTGTCTCCCTGTCTGTCTCTATGTTGTCCTGTCTGTCCGTCTGTCTGTGTGTCTGCGCCTCTCTCCGTCTGTGTGTCCGCCCGTCCCTCCTTTTCCGTCTCCCAATCCACATGTCCGTCCCTCTGTCCGCCCCTCCATTCCTCCGACTGGACTGTGTCTCTCTGTCTGGGAGACGCACCCAGCACCACCCAAGGAGGATTCAGCACCCAGCACCACCACCCAAGGAGGACTCAGCACTCAATACCACCACCCAGGAGGCCTCAGCACACAATACCACCACCCAGGAGGACTCAGCACCCAGCACCACCACCCAAGGAGGACTCAGGTCTGTCTGTCTGTCTGTCTGTCTGTGCATGGCACCCGCACCCCCGAGGCCCCAAGGCCTGTCCTCACCGGGGTGCCGCCTTGGCTTCCCCATCCCCGAGAAAGGAGAATGAGATGCCCAGGAGCCAGGAAACCCCCAGGAGAAGCGAGAAAGGGGAAGCGGCATCCACTCCCCGTCCGGAGCCCAGAAACGTCAGGGCCCAGCCGCCCCAAGCTCCCCAGGACACCCACCCGGGGGTCCACACCTGACAGCCCAAACCCCCGGAACCAAGACGGGCACCCTGGCTGCCCCACACCCGACCCGATGTGCCAATGGCCTGCAGTGAGTGTGAAAGCCCCCGGGGCCACCAGGGAGGAGAGGGAGGGGGAAGGAGAGAGGGATGAGATCAAGCACCCATCCCCCACCCACCCACCCAACACCCACCCACCCAATTAGCCACCCACCCACCCATCCATCCACCCACCCGTCCATTCACCCACCCACCCATCCATCCACCCACCCACCCAACCATCCACCCACCCATCTACCCACCCATCATTCATCCACCCACCCATCCACCCATCCACCCACCCATAGATCCACCCACCCATCCACCCCCCCACCAATCAATCCACCCACTCTTCCACCCATCCACCCAATCATCCACCCACCCACCCACCCATCCCCATTGCTCTCTCCACAGTGCTCTCCAGGTCCAGGCCTCCTGCCCTGATCCTCCCCTGGTCTGCAGCCTCCATCTTCCTCCCCCTCCTCCTCCTCCTCCTCCTCCTCCTCCTCCTCCTCCTCCTCGTCCTCATGGCTGAAGCTCATCCGGGTAACTCACCTCCTTTCTGGTTCCTCCATCAGCCCAAGGGAGGATTCGAACACAGTACCCTTGTATGGATGATCCTGACTTCTCACCTTTGTTCCTCGTGACCCCCCCAACCCAACCAGAGACTCCCACACCATCTTCTGGAAGCTTCCCCGCGCCCTCCTGACCCCTGAGACCCCCCCAACCTTGGGCCCTGCGACCCCTACCCTGTACCTGACCTGGGCCTGACCTTCGACTCCAGGAGCCACAGGCTAAGCTTGCACTGTGTGGCCACCACCACAGAGGCCCGGTGCATCGTTGTGAACCCGAACAAGGGGTCGGTCACACTGCTGGACAGTTGGGGCAATCGAGGCACGACGGAGACACCAGGCCCCCACCCTGGGAGGCCAATGGTGGGGGCTGTGGGGTAAACTGAGGCAGGGGTGGGCTGGCCCACATTCCCTGGTGTTCCGGGGGCTAAGTTGAGGCATGGATGGACGAATGGATCTCCCAGGTGTTCCGGTTTATGTCAAGGCACCGACCCCCCTGCTCTCCAAGGTCCCCGTCGGACAATGTAGCTGCGAATTCTGGGATCTCCTGTGGTACCAGGGAGTCGAGTTCGAGGTTACACTCACTGTGGCCAGGAGGCCCCTGACCAAAGGCCTGGGGTTCACAAACCCGGGTGAGGTCCTGAGGTTCCGGGTAGGGGGGGGGATCGAGGGTCAGGGGTCACAGGTCATATGTTGAAGGTTCAGGGGTCATTGGGTTGAAAGTTCAGGAATCATGGGGTTGAACTGGTCAGGGGTCATGGGTTGACGGGTCAGGAGACATGGGGTTGAAGGGTCAGGGGTTTTGGGGTTGAAGGGTCAGAGGTCGTGGGGTTGAAGGGTCAGGGGTAAGTCTCCCCACAGGCCCTCCACCCCCACCCCACCCCCGCCAAGTCCTTTCCCCAGGCCTTGTGTGTTATGTCTTCGAGGCCCAGGCCCTGAACTGCTCATGGGCACTGGGGCCGCAGGCACCGCGGGGGACACAGTATTCCTTCAGGATCCGGACTCCAGGTGGGGCCACCCCTGCCGGTTTCAATGCCCCCTCCGCACCATTGTCGGTTTCTAATGTTCCCCGCTCATCCCGCCATTGTCAGTTTCTAACGCCTCTCTTTGGCATTGTCAGTTTGTAATGCCACCTCTGTTGGCCATTGTCGGTTTCTAATGTCCCCCCCTTCGGCCATTGTGAGTTTCTAATGCCCCACCACTCCCTAGGACCGGCCTGTACCATGAGTGCTGGCCGACATGTGCCAGTCCGGCCTCCAGGTGGGCTGCATCCTCCCCGATCTTGCTGGCCTCTGGGCCCAGACCTACGCCCTGGTCACCGGCTCGAGCCCCGCTGGCCCCGTCCACTTCCTGGACGCCTGGCTCTATGCCCGTGAAATTGGTGAGGGTGGTTTCCAGTACCCCCTGGACCACCCAGGGCAGTTTCAAGTATGCCAGAGACCACCAAGAGCAGTTTAAAGTGTCCCCAAGAACACCGAGGGCGGATTTGTGTCCTCGAGACCACCGAGAGTGGTTTCAAGTATCCCCACGAGCACTTTGGTGCATGGAGGGCAGTTTCAGGTATCCCCAAGACCACCTAGGGCGATGTCAAGGGTTCCCCATGACCCCCAAAAGCAGCTTCAAGTTTTCCCAGGACCATCCAGGGCGGTTTTAAGTGTCCCCGAGACCGCTGAGGGCGGTTTCAAGTGTCCACACGAGCACCTTGGTGGATGGAGGGCGGTTTCCACTGTCCCCATGAGCATCCAGGGCAGTTTTGAGTGTCCCCCAAGACCCACAAGGGCAGTTTCAAGTATCCCTGGCACCACCGAGGGCAGTTTCGAGCCCCCCCACCCCACCGGTGTCCCTCCATTCATCTGTGGCAGTTTTCAGAACACTTTGACCCCCTGTGAAACGTGAGCATTGCCTGCGGCCCCCGGGGCTGGCAGGTATGGTGGGAGCCACACAGGACCTGGAGGCAGTGGAGCAAGCACGACTTCCGGTACCAGCTGGCCCTGTGCATGGGAGTACTCAGTGCAACACCCGGGAGTACTCGGTCCAGCACTGGCGGGGAGTATTTAGTCCAGCAACGGTCAGGAGGGGGTGGGGTTCCGGATTGGTGTGGGATGGGAGTACTCAGTCCAGCACCGGGGAGGGATGGGAGTACTCAGTGCAGCACCCGGGAGTACTCAGTCCAGCACCAGGGAGTACTGGTTGTAGCACCCTGGACTACTCAGTCCAGTATTGGTTGGGAGAGGTGGGTTTCAGGATTAGTGTGAAATGGGAGTACTCAGCTCAGCACTGGGGAGTACTCCACACAGCACGTGGGAGTACTAAGCACATCACCCAGAAGTACACGGTCCAGCACCCTGCCCCGCAGTCAGTGCTGACTGAGGCCTGTGCTCTGTTCTTTTAGCATGGTGGCCAGCTGGTCTCCCAGGACTCCCCGGTGAGTGCTCCTGGAACCGCCCCGTGCCTCAGTTTACCCCTGCCCCATGGCGAGTCTCCCCCCACATTGAGGTCTTGGGAGGCTCAGACAACACCTACGCCCTGCCAGGCCTCGAACCCGGGCCTCACCGGGCCTGTGCATCCGGGCCAGGGAAGCCCGCACCCTGACCTAGGGCTCCTGGAGCAACACGGTGGAGTTTGGGGAGCAGAGGGCGGTTTCAACTGTCCCCAGGGAGGTTTCAGGTGTCCCCAGGAGTAGAGATTCTGGGTGGGGGGTGGTTTCAAGTGTCCCCAGGACCATTTTGGGCCTGTGGGTGGATGGAGGGCGGTTTCAAGTGTTCCCGGGGGAAGGGGTCTGGGGCGATTCGTTTCAAGTGTCTCCAGGGTGGGGAGGGGTCTGTGGTGGGTGGTTTCAAGTGTACCCAGGGCGGTTTCAAGTGTCCCAAGGGTGTTTTCTAGTATCCCAATGGGGAGGGGCTCTTGGGGGTGTGGTTTCAAGTGTAACCAGGACCACCTTGGGCCTGTGGGTGGATGGAGGGTGGTTTCAAGTGTCCCCGGGTTGGAGTGGTTCTGTAGGGGGCGGTTTTAAGCGTCGCCAAGGCAACCCTGGGCCTGTGGGTGGATGGAGGGCGGTTTCAAGTGTCCCCAAGGGGTGGGGGTCTGGGTGAGGGTCAGTTTCAAGTGTCCCATGATGGGGGCAGTTCTTTAGGGGGTGGTTTCAAGTGTCTCCAAGGCAACCCTCGGCGTGTGCATGGATGGAGGGCGGTATCCAGTGTCCCCACGAAAACCTTGGGCCTGTGAGTGGATGTAGGGCAGTTTTGAGTGTCCCCACGGCGGTTTCAAGTGTCCCCGGGGGAATGGGGATCTGGGTGGGGGGGTGGTTTCAAGTGTCCCCAAGACCATTCTGGGCCTGTGGGTGGATAGGTGGCGATTTCAAGTGTCCTCAGAGGCCTCACATGGGGGGGAGCCTTTGCAGGTGGAGTCGTGTGGGGAGGGCTGGGGCAAGGAGCTGAGGGTCACGTGTCCCTTCCTCCCCACTTCATGTGACCCCTCCCCCTCCCATCCCTTCCTCCCCGCGTGTGTGCACACCCACACGGTCGGAGGTTTCAAGGGTCCCCGCCGGGCCAGCCATGCTGCACCTGCTGCTTCGGCAGCACTGGGGTCGCTGGGCCTGGGCTGGGGCTGTCAGAGGTGAGCGGGAATCTGAACCCGGGGCCCCCAGGGTGGGGGGGGGACGCAACGCATTGTGGGCCATGCGGGAGGCCGGGATTCGAGCCCACATCCACCCGTCCGTCAGTCTGCCCTGCAGGCTCCTGAGCGCCCGCGTTCCCTGTGTCAGCGACAAGTTGACTGGTGAAGATGGACAGACGGACGGACGGAGGGACAGAGGGACATGGGGGGCTGGGGGGTTGGGCGGTGACAGACAGACAGCGATGGGAATCGAGACACGGACAGACATGAAGACAGACGGACAGACAGACAGGGAGACAGGGAGATGGACGGACAGATGAACAGACAGACAGGCAGACTGGGAGACAGATGGACAGACCTGGAGACAGACAAACAGGCATGGACAAGAGACAGGCAGACAGATGGACAAACAGACATGGAGACAGACAGACAGGGAGACGGACAGACAGACACACAGCAGACAGATGGACAGACAGACAGACAGGGACACAGATGAGCAGGACAGACAGACAGGTGGACAGGGAGACAGACAGACAGAACTGGAGACAGACAGATGACAAAAAGACACAGATGGACGGATGGACAGATGGACATCATGGAGACAGATAGACAAGAGAGGGAGACGGACAGACAGATGAGCACACAGTGAGATACACAGGGAGACAGACAGTCATGGACAGATGGACCTGGAGACAGACGGACAAACACACTGAGCAGATGGTCAGACAGACAGACGGAGAAACAGGGAGACAGACAGACGGACGGATCGATGGACAGATGGACAGATGAGCAGACGGGCAGACAGACCTGGAGACAGATGGACACATGGACAAATGGATGGACGGACAGACACAGAGGGAGACAGACGGACAGACAAAGAGATGGGCGGATGGACACACGGACAGCCGGACAGCCGTGCACCTCCCCCTGTCCTCCGCTGGGAGGAGGAGGAGGAGGAGGAGGAGGAGGAGGAGGAGGAGGAGGAGGCGGAGCCATGGCCCGTGGTGGAGCTGAGCCTGCAGCCTGGGCCCTGATCATGGCGCCGCCGGGGTCACCCCAGCCCCCCCCCCGCATGCACACACGTACCCAGGGTTAGGGTACTGAGTCCTCCTGCGTGGGTGCTGGGTGCTCAGTCCTCCCCCGGCATCTCCACACAAGATGCTGGGTGCTCAGTCCCCCCTGGCGTCTCCACACAAGGTGCTGGGTGCTCAGTCTTCATTTGTTAGTGCTGGGTGCTCAGTCCTCCCCCGGTGTCTGCATATGAGGTGCTGGGTGCTCAGTCCTCCCGTGCCTCCACACAAAGTGCTGGGTGCTCAGTCTTCTCATGTGGGTGCTGGGCAGTTAGTCCTGTGTCCCACACGAGGGCCTGGGTGCTCAGTCCTCCTCCCATGAATCCACAGGAGGCGCTGGGCGCTCAGTTCTCCTCCCGTTCCTCCACACGAGGTGCTGGGTGCTCAGTCCTCCTGTGTGTGTGCTAGGCGCTCAGTCCTCCTCCCGTGCCTCCGTGAGGGGTGCTGGGTGCTTGGTCGCTCTCTGGGCCGCAGGGCCTGGCTCACTGTCTGTCGCTTCGGCTGCCCACAGGGGAAGGGAGAGACGGACAGACGGGTGGACACAGAGACAGGGAGGGAGACACACAGACAGGAACAGGCACTAACACAGACAGACAGACAGACAGACGGGGTGACACAGACTGAGACAAACAGACAGACAGACGGTTAGACCGGCTGTGGGACAGTCAGGCAGCTAGAGAGACACAGACAGATGGACAGGGAGATAGACAGACAGACAGACAGACAGACAGACAGACAGGAGACAGTCGGATGGACGGACAGATGGAAAGACAGACAGGGAGACGGACAAATGGACAGACAGACATAGATGGACGGATGGACAGGGAGACTGACAGACGGACAGATGGACAGACAGATGGACGAAAAGACACAGATGGAAAGACAGAGACACAGACGGACGAACAGGGAGGACAGATGGACAAATAGGGAGACAGGGAGAGAGACAGATGGACAGACAGACGGACAGACAGACAGACGGACACACAAGCAGTGTGACAGACACAGAGACAGACGGACGGCAGACAGACGGATGGACAGACAGACGGACAGATGGACGAACAGGGAGACATATGGACAGACATGCAGCGAGAGACAGACGGACAGACAGATGGGCAGACGGACAGACAGACAGACAAGGAGACAGACGGATGGATGGACAGACAGGGACCAATGAACGTAGACAGTTGGCGACAGGCGCACAGGGTCCCAGGCCTGGGGACAGACAGACGGACAGACGGATGGGCAGGGAAACCGAGGCAGACAGACAGACGGGTGGACACAGGGACAACTGAGAGAGAGACGGACAGACGGACACACGGACAGGCAAGGGGCCTAGGGGAGGGCGGGGAGGAGGGGGACTGGGGCTCGAATCCCGGCCCGGCACCCAGCCACCCGGCACCCAGCTACTCAGCACCCAGCACCCATTACCCAGCCACCCAGGTTCTCAGCCCTCAGCACCCAGGTACTCAGCACCCCAACCCCCAGTACCCAGCCAGCACTCACCTACTCAGCACCCAGTACTGAGCACCCAGGTACTCAACCCTCAGTGCCCTCAGCACCCAGCGAACCAGTACCCAGCACCCAGCCACCCACTACCCAGCTACCCAGCAACCAGCCACCCACACAGCTACCCAGCTACCAAGTACCCAGCCACCCAGCACCTAACCCCCCAGCACCCAGTACCAACACCCAGCCAATCAGCATCCAGTCCCCAGCTACTCAGCACCCAGCCACCCAGCACCCAGTACCCAGCATCCCAGCCAGCCAGTACCCAGCTACCCAGTACCCAGCACCCAGCCACCCAGCACCCAGCTACTCAGCACCCAGATGCCAGCCTTCAGCATGCAGCTACTCAGCACCTAGCCCCCATTACCCATCATGCAACTACTAAGCACCCAACCAGTACCCAGCACCCAGCGACTCAGTACCTAGCCACCCAGCACCCAGTACCCAGCACCCAGCTATTCACCACCCAGGTACCCAGCACCAAGTACCCAGCAACCCAGCACTCAGCTACTCAGCACCCAGTATCCAGTTATTTGGACCTCAGCATCCAGCTAGTCAGCACCCAGCCACCCAGCTACTCAACCCAGTATCTAGGACCCAGCCGCCAACCACCCAGCACCCAGTACCTAGTACCTAGCCAACCAGCCCCCAGCACCCAGCTACTCAGCACCCAGACACCCAGCACCCAGTACCCAGCTACCCAGCACCCAGTACCCAGCTACTCAGCACCCAGCCACCCAGCTACCCAGCTATCCAGCACCTAATCCAGCACCTAGTACCCAGCCACCCAGCACCAGGACACAACCACTCAGCACCCATCACCCAGTACCCAGCACCCAGCCAACCAGCCCCCAGCACCCAGCTACTCAGCACCCAGACACCCAGCACCCAGTACCCAGCTACCCAGCACCCAGTACCCAGAACCCAGCCACCCAGCTAGCCAGCACCCAGTACCCAGCTACTGAGCACCCAGTTCCCAGAACCCTGCTACTCAGACCCCAGGCACCTAGTACCTAGCACCCAGCACCCATCTAACCAGTACCCAGCACCCAAATACTCAGACCACACCATCCAGCTACTCAACACCCAGCTACCAAGCACCCAGTCACCCAGCACCCAACCACCCAGCACCCAGTACCTAGCACCCAGACACCCAGTAACCAGCCCCTAGCCACCCAGCACCCAGTACCCAGCACCCAGCTACCTAGTATTTAGCACTCAGCACCCAGAACCCCCAGCTTGCAAATTGCACACCCGTGTATCATTTTACCCTGTTTTGACTCCACTGCCTCTGTCCCGCCTGTCCGCTCTGCCCCACCCAGCCCCCCATCCATCGCCCGTCCTGCCCTGGCCTGAGCCTTCCAGTGCCCCAAGCACAAACAACAGGAAACCGCCAGGGTGGGGCGGGGCTGGCCAAGGAAAGCAAAGATTTATCATTTCGACTTCACATCTGAGTAGTTCATTAAGAATGGGTAGCCATTTGACAGGCAGACACCAATGGGGAAGATTCCAGGAAGAAGAGACAGAGACAGGAAAGCAGGAAGATAACAACTCTCTAGAAACCAGGAATTCCTGCTGCTGAATGCCATAAGCATTGTGAAAATTAAAAAGAAGCTGGGGTCAATTTGGGCTCCTTCCATAAGGCAGTGGAGAAGAGGTATTTAAGCATAAGATCTACATTTTAGAAGTGTCCCAATGTACAGGGTGCTGGTGGCTCATGCCTGTCTGTCATCCTAGCTACTCAGAAGGCTGACGTTTGAGGATCATGGTTGAATGCCAGTGAAGACAAGAATGTCTGTTAAAGAGTCTCATCTCCAATTAACTACAAAAAAAAACAAAAACAAAAACCTGGAAGAGGCACTGTGGCTCAAAGAGACAGAGGACTAGCCTTGAAAAGAAAGGAAGAAGGGCTGGGAATATGGCCTAGTGGTAGAGTGCTTGCCTTGTATACATGAAGCCATGGGTTCAATTCCTCACCACCACATATAGCAAAAAGCAAGAAGTGGAGCAATGGCTCAAGTGGTAGTGTACTAGCCTTGAGCAAAACAAAAAAAAAAGCCTGCGACAGTGCTCAGGACCTGAGTCCAGGACTGGCAATGAAGGAAGGAAGGAAGGAAGGAAGGAAGGAAGGAAGGAAGGAAGGAAGGAAGGAAGGAAGGAAGGAAGAAGGAAGGAAGAGAAGAAAGAAAGAAGAAAGAAAGAGAGAAAGGAAGATAGTGAGTGAACTCAGGGTCAGCACCTGCGTTCATGCCCCACAAACAATAACAACAACAAAGAATCCACAAAATGCTAGTTTTCCAATAAAAGATTAAAAATTTGTTAGAAATATGTTGCTAACTTATTAAAAAACGACCCTAACACTTCAATTTTTAAATTTAGCTCAAATGAGCAAAGCATCAGACAGAACTTCATATGGACCTATTTAAAAGGATCACATTGGCACTGAACTACATTGAGTTCCTACATCATCATCAGTATAGAGAAAATGAGTCTAACCTTACATTTCTTGTTTTTCAGAAAATGGAAAATGCTGAACTCTCATATAATTATTACTTCTAAATAGGCATAATTAGTTGGTTGAGAGCAATCATGATAGACCTAGTAGTTTTCAATGTTATCAAAAGTTCTAAAGGCCATCTTTGATCAGGAATCTTATTTTAGAATAATCCTCACAGCTACCATGTGCCAGCAAAAAACTCAGCCTTATAATTAGAAAGACACCATCACCTCCACTTGGAGTAGCCAGCAGCCTCTCAATGTGTTTTCCTTTTTTTAAAAAAAAATATATAATTACTTATTTATTGTCAAAGTGATATACAGAGGGGTCACAGATCCATACATTAAGCCATGTTTTCTTATACGCAAATTATGATTTCAATACATACCCGATCTAATATTCAGGATGTTTTAGGAATGAAATGAGATAATTAATGTAAGATCAATTACCAACAATTTTTAGAAAGCCGAGCTGTATGAAAGCTCACACCTCATTGTTGGATCCTCAGAATTCATAGCATCTAGGACCATGCAACTCATTGTGTTTTACATCACACTTCTTCATATACATATGGGACCATCCTATTATATTTCATTGTCCTTTCAAGGGTTCTACTCATTTATTTTTTTAAAGAAAATCTCAATACCAAAATGTGCACTCTAGTTCTCTAATTCTCTAAGAATAATGTAGTTTGCTGCATACAAACTACTGTCATTATGTATTTCTAAGCCATGTACATTGAACATAACAAAATGTGTTAAAATTAAAACACATGATTTAGCCAGGCACCTGGGGCTCATACCGGTAAACCTGGATACTCAGCAAGCTGAGATGCAGAGGGTCAGGGTTCAAAGCCAGCCCATTCAGTAAAGTCCAAAAGACTCCATCTCCAATTAACCAGTGAAATGCTGGGCTACATGTGTAAGTGGCAGAATACCAGCTGAGTGGGCATACATGCCAGGATGAAGCCTTGAATTCAAACCTTGTTCCTACAGGTGGTGGGAGAGGAGAGGAGAGAAAAGGGGAGGACAGGGGAGAGGAGTGGAGGGGAGGAGAGGGGAAGGGAGGGGAGGACAGGAGAGGAGAGGAGAGGAGAGGAGAGAGAGCACAATACATGGTTTAATAAGATTCTAATAGTTCAATACCTATTTTTGTAGCTTTACACTGGTTTACAGAAGGAAAAGATATTTCACAAGTGAATGAACAATTATGGAAAGCAAATTGCTGTCTTCCACATAATAAACACATAAACAATCTTCCAAGTAATGTTTTACATCTACATAACTGATTAACTAGAAAATATGCCAAAATACTTGAATTAGGAAAAGCAGTTCATCACTTAAAATATTGTAATTTATCTTTACAATCAGTTTGTAAAAACAACAACAACAAAAACAAAAAAGTAGCTGCTAAGTGCCAGTGGCTCTCACCTGTAATCCTAACTTCTCAGAAGCTTATGAGCTGAGACTCACAGCTCAAATCCATCCAGGCAGGAAAGTCTATGAGACTCATCTCCAAATAACTACCAAAAAAAGCTGGAAGTGGACCTGTGGTTCAAATGATAGTCTGCTAGCCTTCAGCACAAGAACAGCACCCAAGCCCTGAGTTCAAGCCTCAGGACTGGCATAATGAACAATCATAAATAGACCCAACATATTCGACTAGCAATGTGGCTTAGCGGCAGAGTGCTCGCCTAGCATGCATGAAGCCCTGGGTTCCATTCCTCCCCACCACATAAACAGAAAAAGGTGGAAGTAGTGCTGTGTGTGTGTGTGTGAATAAAAGCAGCTCAGGGACAATGCTCAAGCCCTGAGTTCAAGCCTCAGAACTGGCAAAATAAAAACAACATTAAATTAAGTATATAACCCTCCTGGTAATACTAATGAGAAATCATTAGTCCAAGGCCCAGGACTGGCCAAAAAAAAAAAAAAAAGAACCTAAATGCTTACATACAGTACTTAGAAATTTTCTAAGCACTATCTGCTGTGTATCTGTTTTCTAATACTGTACAGTAATATGGTAATACTATCATGACATTATAGCTGATTAATATACTCTATGAAGTTTTTGGTAAGTGCCACCACAGTAACAGCAGCTAACTGAGTATTACCACAAGTAATTGAGACCATGAGTGACAGGTGGTTGAACTTCTCTTTGTGTTTAAAAAACAAAATGAGTTTTCACACAAAAGGAGAAGGGACGGACTCACGGGAGGGGCCCAGAGAAGGTGATATCTACCAACTTTTTCGAAGTGACTATGTAAGGAATTAAAAACATAGTCCTCTACTTTGAGAATTGTACTCAAGTCAAAAGTCCCTTCTGGTGGCCACCCATCTTGAAAGTGAGCCACTCAGAAGAGCAGAGAGTCACCCACTTTCCTTTCTTGATCTCTACACTATTATTGTGAGTAACTTCCTTCCAGTGGGCTAAAGTCAAGTCCACGGGAGTGGAAGGGACGTTGCCCATGCCTATCAGTCTCGACAGTTGTTCAGTCCACAAAATAACAAGAGGTAAAACAATTCCAATAAAACAGAAGAAACAATACACACAGGCCTGATATTTAAAAGACTGACAAAATGGAGATCTCCTAAGCTGATCCGCTGGCTCCTGTGAAGAAGCAAAAGGAGCAGACACAAGATCAAGGTGGGCAGGTTGAGCCTCCGTTAGGAGGCCCTCCTGGTCAGTTCCTGCCAAAAAGCGAACTGACTTGTACCATACAAGAAAGGCGAGGTTGGACGATCACGATGGGCACCCCACCACCTTGGGACCAAGAGAAGGAAGAAGAGGCAAGGGATTCTGGCACACAGGCCTGCCCCGCTCTCTGCTTGCAGCTCCATGCTTCTTGGTGTAGACCTGAGCGGTAATGAATGCCTTCCCAGGTTGGGGCACTACTGGGGTCCTAATCCTGTGGTCCTGTTGCATTCCCATTTCTCCCTTGATTTCTTTCCCCCAAAGTTTGTTGCTACCCAGGTCACCCAAGCTGCATGGTTGAGGGAACGGGATACTGGTGAGGACAGCCGCGGGAGGCACAAGTGCCAATGGACTGGCCAGTAAGCAGCGCTGGCTCCTTAGCCACGCCCACCACAAGAATATCACCCTTGACTTGAGCAAGTAGGACACAGTCCCCGGAAACCCTTTAGCACCTTCCAAGCCACTGTGTACTGGGTGCGCTCGCATGTGCATATGTGTGCCCGTGCTTGCTTACATGCGTGTGTGTTTACATGGGTGTGCTTACTAAGCCAAAGTCTGTGTATGTGTAAATAGGTATGTGGATGTAGATCCAGGAGGACCCGGCACAGTGTGTTATGAGTGAGCATGTGGAGGTGGCGGGAAGGGAGAAAGAGAAAGAGAGAGAGAGAGTCATCTCGCCTATGAGGAATTCTTTGTTCATGTGCGGTTGTATGAGTGTGTCATGTATGAGGTTGGACATAGGGAGTTCCAATTGTGTGCATGTTTACTTGCTTATTTGAAGTTCCCAGACACCAATCATTTGGCAAAGTCTCCCCTTTTGTGCTGTCTTCTGCACAAAGGTCTCCGGACTTGAGGTCCGGGATACCTAGCTGCCTCTGCTCTTGGAGATCTGCATGACAGTGACAATGACGCCTATGAATACTGTTGCTGGGTGCTAGTGTGCCTTGGTCAGGGCAGGGAAGGGTCAGTTATCACTTTCCCTGGTGTCTTAGCAGAGCTTACTGCAGGAGCCTTAAACATATGGCTGTGAGCCACGGGCACCAGGATTGCCAGCTCCTGCCTCTAGCCAGTATAATCCTTGGCTGCTCAATAGCAGGAAGTAGCAGGCAGGGATCTGGGCCAGAGAGGCCAAGGCAAGCGGGAAGACAAGAGTTAAGCAGACACTAGCGCAGAAAGGAGATGCCCAGATTCGCTGACCTGCTAACCTTGTATCTCCCTTATGCTCTGAGCAAGAGAGATGAGGTTGATTGTGAGAGAGGTGGCGGATCCATACACCAGCCACTTCCAGGACTGGCAAGGGCAGAGGCGGTGGGGAGCTGTGTCACACGGGTTCAACCAGGATGTGGGAAGATGGAGCAGGAGGGGAGGTGGAAAGTGTATTTGCCTAGGACCCTGGCCCAAGCCGTTCCCAGCAGAATGGTCAGGGGAGGGATGTGCGGCTCTACACATCCTGTGCATCCCCGAAGGCCTGTGAGAACTAGTGAGAACTTACAGCAAACCCCCAAGGGGCCCTGTGCCCTTTTTGCTATGGCAACTCCAGTTGGAACACTGGCTCAAGTCAGCAGGAGGCGCCTAGTACCTGGCCATGTCACAGAGCTCCAAACCATATGGGCACTGCCCAGAGGCTTCCCAGCACCCCAGGTGCAAATGCACTGTTAGTGAGGCACCAGGAGGCCCTGCTGGCCTGTGAGCACCAACTGCCTACCTCTAAGCAGCCTCACTACCCCTCCCTTAAGGCTGTTCCTGTTGGAATGCAAATGAAAGCACACATCAACAAAGTGGGCAAGGAATGGAGAAACAAAACATCCGGCCACCCCCTGGAGGCTTTTCTGCATAGTGGGTCGCATATGTGCAGTCCTTCCTGCTCAGAAAAACACAGGGCTGCTGCCTAGCAAGCCAGGCAAGGTCTTCAGGTGGTCTTGGCCAAGGGGGCAGAGGCCGTTTCCAGACCAATCGGATGTCAGTCATAAAACCAGAAGGCAGGAAAGGAGTGCCGCTTCCCTCCTACCTTTGTCACAAACCTCCTGTGCACAGAAAAGGAGCAGAGGGGCTTGGGCACAGAGCAGGCAGACAACAGATTAGATAAATGGGGATTGGTGTTCACCAGAGGACTGAGAGATCCCAGGTGTGCAGAGGGTGAGAGCAGAGGGAGATTTGGAGAAGATAAGAAGGGCTAGGCCAGGGTGAGGCAGTTGTAATTTCCCCAGAAGAAGTGAAGAGGTGCATGGGGAGGTGTGCAGCCTGTGAACCTCAAGAGGAGGAGGGGGAAATTGGGAAGCAGAGGCAGAGGCAAAGAGGCAGTGACGCAGAGGCATGTGTGAGTTGAAAGCAGTCCAGAGCAGCAAGGCAGGGACAGGAGGGCTAGGAGAGAGAACTCGGAGGGAGTTATCAGCAAAGGAGGTATGTGTGCAGGGGACAAGCCTCAGGAACTCAGCTGCAGATGGCAGGTGGTGGCTAGGAAGGCCAGGTTGGGCGCCCCACCACCCTGGGACCAAGTAGAAGGGAGAAGAGGCAAGGGATTCTGGGGCACAGGCCTGCCCCATTCTCTGCGCGCAGCGCTGTGCTTTAGGGTGTAGACCTGAGGGGTAACGAATGCCATCCTTGGTTGGGGCACTACTGGGGCGTAATCATGTGGTCCTGTTACATTGACATTTCTGCCTTGATTGCTTTCCCGAAGAGTTTGTTGCTACCCAGGTCTCCGAAGCTGCATGGTTCAGGGAATGGGAGACTGGTGAGGACAGCAGGGGGAGGCCCAAGTGCCAATGGACTGTCCAGTAAGCAGCGCTGGGCTCCTTAGCCACGCCCACCACAAGAACAACACCCTGGACTTGAGCAAGTAGGACACAGTCCTCGAAAACCCTTAGCACCTTCCAAGCCACTGTGTACTGGGTGCGCTCACGTGTGCGTGTGTGTGCCCCTGCTTGCCTACATGCGTGTGTTCCTGATGCTGTACAAGAGTGTGCTTCCTAAGCCTAAGTCTGCATATGTGCAAATAGGTATGTGGATGTAGATCCAGGAGGACCCGGCACAGTGTGTTATAGTGAGCATGTGGGGGTGGCGGGGAGGAAGAGAGAGAAAGAGAGAGAGAGAGAGTCGGCTCGCCTGTGAGGAATTTTTTGTTCATGTGCGGTTGCATGAGTGTGTCAGGTATGAGGTTGGACAGAGGGAGTTCAAAGTGTTTACACGTTACTTGTTTCAATGTTCCCGGAAACCAATCATATGGCGAAGGCTCCCCTCTTGTGCTGTCCTCTACACAAAGGTCTCCGTACTTGATGCCAAGCTGCCTCTGCTCTTGGAGATCTGCATGACAGTGATGATGCTGCCTATGAATATCATTGCTGGGTGCTAGTGTGCCTTGGTCACGGCAGGGAAGGGTCAGATATCCCTTTCCCTGGTGTCTTAGCAGAGCTTCCTGAAGGAGCCTAAAACATATGGCTGTGAGCCACGGGCACCAGGATTGCCAGCTCCTGCCTCTAGCCAGTATAATCCTTGGCTGCTCAATAGCAGGAAGTAGCAGGCAGGGATCTGGGCCAGAGAGGCCAAGGCAAGCGGGAAGACAAGAGTTAAGCAGACACTAGCGCAGAAAGGAGATGCCCAGATTCGCTGACCTGCTAACCTTGTATCTCCCTTATGCTCTGAGCAAGAGAGATGAGGTTGATTGTGAGAGAGGTGGCGGATCCATACACCAGCCACTTCCAGGACTGGCAAGGGCAGAGGCGGTGGGGAGCTGTGTCACACGGGTTCAACCAGGATGTGGGAAGATGGAGCAGGAGGGGAGGTGGAAAGTGTATTTGCCTAGGACCCTGGCCCAAGCCGTTCCCAGCAGAATGGTCAGGGGAGGGATGTGCGGCTCTACACATCCTGTGCATCCCCGAAGGCCTGTGAGAACTAGTGAGAACTTACAGCAAACCCCCAAGGGGCCCTGTGCCCTTTTTGCTATGGCAACTCCAGTTGGAACACTGGCTCAAGTCAGCAGGAGGCGCCTAGTACCTGGCCATGTCACAGAGCTCCAAACCATATGGGCACTGCCCAGAGGCTTCCCAGCACCCCAGGTGCAAATGCACTGTTAGTGAGGCACCAGGAGGCCCTGCTGGCCTGTGAGCACCAACTGCCTACCTCTAAGCAGCCTCACTACCCCTCCCTTAAGGCTGTTCCTGTTGGAATGCAAATGAAAGCACACATCAACAAAGTGGGCAAGGAATGGAGAAACAAAACATCCGGCCACCCCCTGGAGGCTTTTCTGCATAGTGGGTCGCATATGTGCAGTCCTTCCTGCTCAGAAAAACACAGGGCTGCTGCCTAGCAAGCCAGGCAAGGTCTTCAGGTGGTCTTGGCCAAGGGGGCAGAGGCCGTTTCCAGACCAATCGGATGTCAGTCATAAAACCAGAAGGCAGGAAAGGAGTGCCGCTTCCCTCCTACCTTTGTCACAAACCTCCTGTGCACAGAAAAGGAGCAGAGGGGCTTGGGCACAGAGCAGGCAGACAACAGATTAGATAAATGGGGATTGGTGTTCACCAGAGGACTGAGAGATCCCAGGTGTGCAGAGGGTGAGAGCAGAGGGAGATTTGGAGAAGATAAGAAGGGCTAGGCCAGGGTGAGGCAGTTGTAATTTCCCCAGAAGAAGTGAAGAGGTGCATGGGGAGGTGTGCAGCCTGTGAACCTCAAGAGGAGGAGGGGGAAATTGGGAAGCAGAGGCAGAGGCAAAGAGGCAGTGACGCAGAGGCATGTGTGAGTTGAAAGCAGTCCAGAGCAGCAAGGCAGGGACAGGAGGGCTAGGAGAGAGAACTCGGAGGGAGTTATCAGCAAAGGAGGTATGTGTGCAGGGGACAAGCCTCAGGAACTCAGCTGCAGATGGCAGGTGGTGGCTAGGAAGGCCAGGTTGGGCGCCCCACCACCCTGGGACCAAGTAGAAGGGAGAAGAGGCAAGGGATTCTGGGGCACAGGCCTGCCCCATTCTCTGCGCGCAGCGCTGTGCTTTAGGGTGTAGACCTGAGGGGTAACGAATGCCATCCTTGGTTGGGGCACTACTGGGGCGTAATCATGTGGTCCTGTTACATTGACATTTCTGCCTTGATTGCTTTCGCGAAGAGTTTGTTGCTACCCAGGTCTCCGAAGCTGCATGGTTCAGGGAATGGGAGACTGGTGAGGACAGCAGGGGGAGGCCCAAGTGCCAATGGACTGTCCAGTAAGCAGCGCTGGGCTCCTTAGCCACGCCCACCACAAGAACAACACCCTGGACTTGAGCAAGTAGGACACAGTCCTCGAAAACCCTTTAGCACCTTCCAAGCCACTGTGTACTGGGTGCGCTCACGTGTGCGTGTGTGTGCCCCTGCTTGCCTACATGCGTGTGTTCCTGATGCTGTACAAGAGTGTGCTTCCTAAGCCTAAGTCTGCATATGTGCAAATAGGTATGTGGATGTAGATCCAGGAGGACCCGGCACAGTGTGTTATAGTGAGCATGTGGGGGTGGCGGGGAGGAAGAGAGAGAAAGAGAGAGAGAGAGAGTCGGCTCGCCTGTGAGGAATTTTTGTTCATGTGCGGTTGCATGAGTGTGTCAGGTATGAGGTTGGACAGAGGGAGTTCAAAGTGTTTACACGTTACTTGTTTTTTGAAGTTCCCGGAAACCAATCATATGGCAAAGGCTCCCCTCTTGTGCTGTCCGCTACACAAAGGTCTCCGTACTTGATGCCAAGCTGCCTCTGCTCTTGGAGATCTGCATGACAGGGATGATGCTGCCTATGAATATCATTGCTGGGTGCTAGTGTGCCTTGGTCACGTCAGGGAAGGTTCAGATATCCCTTTCCCTGGTGTCTTAGCAGAGCTTCCTGAAGGAGCCTAAAACATATGGCTGTGAGCCACGGGCACCAGGATTGCCAGCTCCTGCCTCTAGCCAGTATAATCCTTGGCTGCTCAATAGCAGGAAGTAGCAGGCAGGGATCTGGGCCAGAGAGGCCAAGGCAAGCGGGAAGACAAGAGTTAAGCAGACACTAGCGCAGAAAGGAGATGCCCAGATCCGCTGACCTGCTAACCTTGTATCTCCCTTATGCTCTGAGCAAGAGAGATGAGGTTGATTGTGAGAGAGGTGGCGGATCCATACACCAGCCACTTCCAGGACTGGCAAGGGCAGAGGCGGTGGGGAGCTGTGTCACACGGGTTCAACCAGGATGTGGGAAGATGGAGCAGGAGGGGAGGTGGAAAGTGTATTTGCCTAGGACCCTGGCCCAAGCCGTTCCCAGCAGAATGGTCAGGGGAGGGATGTGCGGCTCTACACATCCTGTGCATCCCCGAAGGCCTGTGAGAACTAGTGAGAACTTACAGCAAACCCCCAAGGGGCCCTGTGCCCTTTTTGCTATGGCAACTCCAGTTGGAACACTGGCTCAAGTCAGCAGGAGGCGCCTAGTACCTGGCCATGTCACAGAGCTCCAAAACATATGGGCACTGCCCAGAGGCTTCCCAGCACCCCAGGTGCAAATGCACTGTTAGTGAGGCACCAGGAGGCCCTGCTGGCCTGTGAGCACCAACTGCCTACCTCTAAGCAGCCTCACTACCCCTCCCTTAAGGCTGTTCCTGTTGGAATGCAAATGAAAGCACACATCAACAAAGTGGGCAAGGAATGGAGAAACAAAACATCCGGCCACCCCCTGGAGGCTTTTCTGCATAGTGGGTCGCATATGTGCAGTCCTTCCTGCTCAGAAAAACACAGGGCTGCTGCCTAGCAAGCCAGGCAAGGTCTTCAGGTGGTCTTGGCCAAGGGGGCAGAGGCCGTTTCCAGACCAATCGGATGTCAGTCATAAAACCAGAAGGCAGGAAAGGAGTGCCGCTTCCCTCCTACCTTTGTCACAAACCTCCTGTGCACAGAAAAGGAGCAGAGGGGCTTGGGCACAGAGCAGGCAGACAACAGATTAGATAAATGGGGATTGGTGTTCACCAGAGGACTGAGAGATCCCAGGTGTGCAGAGGGTGAGAGCAGAGGGAGATTTGGAGAAGATAAGAAGGGCTAGGCCAGGGTGAGGCAGTTGTAATTTCCCCAGAAGAAGTGAAGAGGTGCATGGGGAGGTGTGCAGCCTGTGAACCTCAAGAGGAGGAGGGGGAAATTGGGAAGCAGAGGCAGAGGCAAAGAGGCAGTGACGCAGAGGCATGTGTGAGTTGAAAGCAGTCCAGAGCAGCAAGGCAGGGACAGGAGGGCTAGGAGAGAGAACTCGGAGGGAGTTATCAGCAAAGGAGGTATGTGTGCAGGGGACAAGGCTCAGGAACTCAGCTGCAGATGGCAGGTGGTGGCTAGGAAGGCCAGGTTGGGCGCCCCACCACCCTGGGACCAAGTAGAAGGGAGAAGAGGCAAGGGATTCTGGGGCACAGGCCTGCCCCATTCTCTGCGCGCAGCGCTGTGCTTTAGGGTGTAGACCTGAGGGGTAACGAATGCCATCCTTGGTTGGGGCACTACTGGGGCATGATCATGTAGTCCTGTTACATTGACATTTCTGCCTTGATTGCTTTCCCGAAGAGTTTGTTGCTACCCAGGTCTCCGAAGCTGCATGGTTCAGGGAATGGGAGACTGGTGAGGACAGCAGGGGGAGGCCCAAGTGCCAATGGACTGTCCAGTAAGCAGCGCTGGGCTCCTTAGCCACGCCCACCACGAGAACAACACCCTGGACTTGAGCAAGTAGGACACAGTCCTCGAAAACCCCTTAGCACCTTCCAAGCCACTGTGTACTGGGTGCGCTCACGTGTGTGTGTGTGTGCCCCTCCTTGCCTACATGCGTGTGTTCCTGATGCTGTTCAAGAGTGTGCTTCCTAAGCCCAAGTCTGCATATGTGCAAATAGGTATGTGGATGTAGATCCAGGAGGACCCGACACAGTGTGTTATAGTGAGCATGTGGGGGTGGCGGGGAGGAAGAGAGATAAAGAGAGAGAGAGAGAGTCGGCTCGCCTGTGAGGAATTTTTTGATCATGTGCGGTTGCATGAGTGTGTCAGGTATGAGGTTGGACAGAGGGAGTTCAAAGTGTTTACACGTTACTTGTTTTTTGAAGTTCCCGGAAACCAATCATATGGCGAAGGCTCCCCTCTTGTGCTGTCCGCTACACAAAGGTCTCCGTACTTGATGCCAAGCTGCCTCTGCTCTTGGAGATCTGCATGACAGTGATGATGCTGCCTATGAATATCATTGCTGGGTGCTAGTGTGCCTTGGTCACGGCAGGGAAGGGTCAGATATCCCTTTCCCTGGTGTCTTAGCAGAGCTTCCTGAAGGAGCCTAAAACATATGGCTGTGAGCCACGGGCACCAGGATTGCCAGCTCCTGCCTCTAGCCAGTATAATCCTTGGCTGCTCAATAGCAGGAAGTAGCAGGCAGGGATCTGGGCCAGAGAGGCCAAGGCAAGCGGGAAGACAAGAGTTAAGCAGACACTAGCGCAGAAAGGAGATGCCCAGATCCGCTGACCTGCTAACCTTGTATCTCCCTTATGCTCTGAGCAAGAGAGATGAGGTTGATTGTGAGAGAGGTGGCGGATCCATACACCAGCCACTTCCAGGACTGGCAAGGGCAGAGGCGGTGGGGAGCTGTGTCACACGGGTTCAACCAGGATGTGGGAAGATGGAGCAGGAGGGGAGGTGGAAAGTGTATTTGCCTAGGACCCTGGCCCAAGCCGTTCCCAGCAGAATGGTCAGGGGAGGGATGTGCGGCTCTACACATCCTGTGCATCCCCGAAGGCCTGTGAGAACTAGTGAGAACTTACAGCAAACCCCCAAGGGGCCCTGTGCCCTTTTTGCTATGGCAACTCCAGTTGGAACACTGGCTCAAGTCAGCAGGAGGCGCCTAGTACCTGGCCATGTCACAGAGCTCCAAAACATATGGGCACTGCCCAGAGGCTTCCCAGCACCCCAGGTGCAAATGCACTGTTAGTGAGGCACCAGGAGGCCCTGCTGGCCTGTGAGCACCAACTGCCTACCTCTAAGCAGCCTCACTACCCCTCCCTTAAGGCTGTTCCTGTTGGAATGCAAATGAAAGCACACATCAACAAAGTGGGCAAGGAATGGAGAAACAAAACATCCGGCCACCCCCTGGAGGCTTTTCTGCATAGTGGGTCGCATATGTGCAGTCCTTCCTGCTCAGAAAAACACAGGGCTGCTGCCTAGCAAGCCAGGCAAGGTCTTCAGGTGGTCTTGGCCAAGGGGGCAGAGGCCGTTTCCAGACCAATCGGATGTCAGTCATAAAACCAGAAGGCAGGAAAGGAGTGCCGCTTCCCTCCTACCTTTGTCACAAACCTCCTGTGCACAGAAAAGGAGCAGAGGGGCTTGGGCACAGAGCAGGCAGACAACAGATTAGATAAATGGGGATTGGTGTTCACCAGAGGACTGAGAGATCCCAGGTGTGCAGAGGGTGAGAGCAGAGGGAGATTTGGAGAAGATAAGAAGGGCTAGGCCAGGGTGAGGCAGTTGTAATTTCCCCAGAAGAAGTGAAGAGGTGCATGGGGAGGTGTGCAGCCTGTGAACCTCAAGAGGAGGAGGGGGAAATTGGGAAGCAGAGGCAGAGGCAAAGAGGCAGTGACGCAGAGGCATGTGTGAGTTGAAAGCAGTCCAGAGCAGCAAGGCAGGGACAGGAGGGCTAGGAGAGAGAACTCGGAGGGAGTTATCAGCAAAGGAGGTATGTGTGCAGGGGACAAGCCTCAGGAACTCAGCTGCAGATGGCAGGTGGTGGCTAGGAAGGCCAGGTTGGGCGCCCCACCACCCTGGGACCAAGTAGAAGGGAGAAGAGGCAAGGGATTCTGGGGCACAGGCCTGCCCCATTCTCTGCGCGCAGCGCTGTGCTTTAGGGTGTAGACCTGAGGGGTAACGAATGCCATCCTTGGTTGGGGCACTACTGGGGCGTAATCATGTGGTCCTGTTACATTGACATTTCTGCCTTGATTGCTTTCGCGAAGAGTTTGTTGCTACCCAGGTCTCCGAAGCTGCATGGTTCAGGGAATGGGAGACTGGTGAGGACAGCAGGGGGAGGCCCAAGTGCCAATGGACTGTCCAGTAAGCAGCGCTGGGCTCCTTAGCCACGCCTACCACAAGAACAACACCCTGGACTTGAGCAAGTAGGACACAGTCCTCGAAAACCCTTTAGCACCTTCCAAGCCACTGTGTACTGGGTGCGCTCACGTGTGCGTGTGTGTGCCCCTGCTTGCCTACATGCGTGTGTTCCTGATGCTGTACAAGAGTGTGCTTCCTAAGCCTAAGTCTGCATATGTGCAAATAGGTATGTGGATGTAGATCCAGGAGGACCCGGCACAGTGTGTTATAGTGAGCATGTGGGGGTGGCGGGGAGGAAGAGAGAGAAAGAGAGAGAGAGAGAGTCGGCTCGCCTGTGAGGAATTTTTGTTCATGTGCGGTTGCATGAGTGTGTCAGGTATGAGGTTGGACAGAGGGAGTTCAAAGTGTTTACACGTTACTTGTTTTTTGAAGTTCCCGGAAACCAATCATATGGCAAAGGCTCCCCTCTTGTGCTGTCCTCTACACAAAGGTCTCCGTACTTGATGCCAAGCTGCCTCTGCTCTTGGAGATCTGCATGACAGGGATGATGCTGCCTATGAATATCATTGCTGGGTGCTAGTGTGCCTTGGTCACGTCAGGGAAGGGTCAGATATCCCTTTCCCTGGTGTCTTAGCAGAGCTTCCTGAAGGAGCCTAAAACATATGGCTGTGAGCCACGGGCACCAGGATTGCCAGCTCCTGCCTCTAGCCAGTATAATCCTTGGCTGCTCAATAGCAGGAAGTAGCAGGCAGGGATCTGGGCCAGAGAGGCCAAGGCAAGCGGGAAGACAAGAGTTAAGCAGACACTAGCGCAGAAAGGAGATGCCCAGATTCGCTGACCTGCTAACCTTGTATCTCCCTTATGCTCTGAGCAAGAGAGATGAGGTTGATTGTGAGAGAGGTGGCGGATCCATACACCAGCCACTTCCAGGACTGGCAAGGGCAGAGGCGGTGGGGAGCTGTGTCACACGGGTTCAACCAGGATGTGGGAAGATGGAGCAGGAGGGGAGGTGGAAAGTGTATTTGCCTAGGACCCTGGCCCAAGCCGTTCCCAGCAGAATGGTCAGGGGAGGGATGTGCGGCTCTACACATCCTGTGCATCCCCGAAGGCCTGTGAGAACTAGTGAGAACTTACAGCAAACCCCCAAGGGGCCCTGTGCCCTTTTTGCTATGGCAACTCCAGTTGGAACACTGGCTCAAGTCAGCAGGAGGCGCCTAGTACCTGGCCATGTCACAGAGCTCCAAAACATATGGGCACTGCCCAGAGGCTTCCCAGCACCCCAGGTGCAAATGCACTGTTAGTGAGGCACCAGGAGGCCCTGCTGGCCTGTGAGCACCAACTGCCTACCTCTAAGCAGCCTCACTACCCCTCCCTTAAGGCTGTTCCTGTTGGAATGCAAATGAAAGCACACATCAACAAAGTGGGCAAGGAATGGAGAAACAAAACATCCGGCCACCCCCTGGAGGCTTTTCTGCATAGTGGGTCGCATATGTGCAGTCCTTCCTGCTCAGAAAAACACAGGGCTGCTGCCTAGCAAGCCAGGCAAGGTCTTCAGGTGGTCTTGGCCAAGGGGGCAGAGGCCGTTTCCAGACCAATCGGATGTCAGTCATAAAACCAGAAGGCAGGAAAGGAGTGCCGCTTCCCTCCTACCTTTGTCACAAACCTCCTGTGCACAGAAAAGGAGCAGAGGGGCTTGGGCACAGAGCAGGCAGACAACAGATTAGATAAATGGGGATTGGTGTTCACCAGAGGACTGAGAGATCCCAGGTGTGCAGAGGGTGAGAGCAGAGGGAGATTTGGAGAAGATAAGAAGGGCTAGGCCAGGGTGAGGCAGTTGTAATTTCCCCAGAAGAAGTGAAGAGGTGCATGGGGAGGTGTGCAGCCTGTGAACCTCAAGAGGAGGAGGGGGAAATTGGGAAGCAGAGGCAGAGGCAAAGAGGCAGTGACGCAGAGGCATGTGTGAGTTGAAAGCAGTCCAGAGCAGCAAGGCAGGGACAGGAGGGCTAGGAGAGAGAACTCGGAGGGAGTTATCAGCAAAGGAGGTATGTGTGCAGGGGACAAGCCTCAGGAACTCAGCTGCAGATGGCAGGTGGTGGCTAGGAAGGCTAGGTTGGGCGCCCCACCACCCTGGGACCAAGTAGAAGGGAGAAGAGGCAAGGGATTCTGGGGCACAGGCCTGCCCCATTCTCTGCGCGCAGCGCTGTGCTTTAGGGTGTAGACCTGAGGGGTAACGAATGCCATCCTTGGTTGGGGCACTACTGGGGCATGATCATGTAGTCCTGTTACATTGACATTTCTGCCTTGATTGCTTTCCCGAAGAGTTTGTTGCTACCCAGGTCTCCGAAGCTGCATGGTTCCGGGAATGGGAGACTGGTGAGGACAGCAGGGGGAGGCCCAAGTGCCAATGGACTGTCCAGTAAGCAGCGCTGGGCTCCTTAGCCACGCCCACCACGAGAACAACACCCTGGACTTGAGCAAGTAGGACACAGTCCTCGAAAACCCCTTAGCACCTTCCAAGCCACTGTGTACTGGGTGCGCTCACGTGTGTGTGTGTGTGCCCCTCCTTGCCTACATGCGTGTGTTCCTGATGCTGTTCAAGAGTGTGCTTCCTAAGCCCAAGTCTGCATATGTGCAAATAGGTATGTGGATGTAGATCCAGGAGGACCCGACACAGTGTGTTATAGTGAGCATGTGGGGGTGGCGGGGAGGAAGAGAGATAAAGAGAGAGAGAGAGAGTCGGCTCGCCTGTGAGGAATTTTTTGATCATGTGCGGTTGCATGAGTGTGTCAGGTATGAGGTTGGACAGAGGGAGTTCAAAGTGTTTACACGTTACTTGTTTTTTGAAGTTCCCGGAAACCAATCATATGGCGAAGGCTCCCCTCTTGTGCTGTCCGCTACACAAAGGTCTCCGTACTTGATGCCAAGCTGCCTCTGCTCTTGGAGATCTGCATGACAGTGATGATGCTGCCTATGAATATCATTGCTGGGTGCTAGTGTGCCTTGGTCACGGCAGGGAAGGGTCAGATATCCCTTTCCCTGGTGTCTTAGCAGAGCTTCCTGAAGGAGCCTAAAACATATGGCTGTGAGCCACGGGCACCAGGATTGCCAGCTCCTGCCTCTAGCCAGTATAATCCTTGGCTGCTCAATAGCAGGAAGTAGCAGGCAGGGATCTGGGCCAGAGAGGCCAAGGCAAGCGGGAAGACAAGAGTTAAGCAGACACTAGCGCAGAAAGGAGATGCCCAGATCCGCTGACCTGCTAACCTTGTATCTCCCTTATGCTCTGAGCAAGAGAGATGAGGTTGATTGTGAGAGAGGTGGCGGATCCATACACCAGCCACTTCCAGGACTGGCAAGGGCAGAGGCGGTGGGGAGCTGTGTCACACGGGTTCAACCAGGATGTGGGAAGATGGAGCAGGAGGGGAGGTGGAAAGTGTATTTGCCTAGGACCCTGGCCCAAGCCGTTCCCAGCAGAATGGTCAGGGGAGGGATGTGCAGCTCTACACATCCTGTGCATCCCCGAAGGCCTGTGAGAACTAGTGAGAACTTACAGCAAACCCCCAAGGGGCCCTGTGCCCTTTTTGCTATGGCAACTCCAGTTGGAACACTGGCTCAAGTCAGCAGGAGGCGCCTAGTACCTGGCCATGTCACAGAGCTCCAAAACATATGGGCACTGCCCAGAGGCTTCCCAGCACCCCAGGTGCAAATGCACTGTTAGTGAGGCACCAGGAGGCCCTGCTGGCCTGTGAGCACCAACTGCCTACCTCTAAGCAGCCTCACTACCCCTCCCTTAAGGCTGTTCCTGTTGGAATGCAAATGAAAGCACACATCAACAAAGTGGGCAAGGAATGGAGAAACAAAACATCCGGCCACCCCCTGGAGGCTTTTCTGCATAGTGGGTCGCATATGTGCAGTCCTTCCTGCTCAGAAAAACACAGGGCTGCTGCCTAGCAAGCCAGGCAAGGTCTTCAGGTGGTCTTGGCCAAGGGGGCAGAGGCCGTTTCCAGACCAATCGGATGTCAGTCATAAAACCAGAAGGCAGGAAAGGAGTGCCGCTTCCCTCCTACCTTTGTCACAAACCTCCTGTGCACAGAAAAGGAGCAGAGGGGCTTGGGCACAGAGCAGGCAGACAACAGATTAGATAAATGGGGATTGGTGTTCACCAGAGGACTGAGAGATCCCAGGTGTGCAGAGGGTGAGAGCAGAGGGAGATTTGGAGAAGATAAGAAGGGCTAGGCCAGGGTGAGGCAGTTGTAATTTCCCCAGAAGAAGTGAAGAGGTGCATGGGGAGGTGTGCAGCCTGTGAACCTCAAGAGGAGGAGGGGGAAATTGGGAAGCAGAGGCAGAGGCAAAGAGGCAGTGACGCAGAGGCATGTGTGAGTTGAAAGCAGTCCAGAGCAGCAAGGCAGGGACAGGAGGGCTAGGAGAGAGAACTCGGAGGGAGTTATCAGCAAAGGAGGTATGTGTGCAGGGGACAAGCCTCAGGAACTCAGCTGCAGATGGCAGGTGGTGGCTAGGAAGGCCAGGTTGGGCGCCCCACCACCCTGGGACCAAGTAGAAGGGAGAAGAGGCAAGGGATTCTGGGGCACAGGCCTGCCCCATTCTCTGCGCGCAGCGCTGTGCTTTAGGGTGTAGACCTGAGGGGTAACGAATGCCATCCTTGGTTGGGGCACTACTGGGGCGTAATCATGTGGTCTCGTTACATTGACATTTCTGCCTTGATTGCTTTCCCGAAGAGTTTGTTGCTACCCAGGTCTCCGAAGCTGCATGGTTCAGGGAATGGGAGACTGGTGAGGACAGCAAGGGGAGGCCCAAGTGCCAATGGACTGTCCAGTAAGCAGCGCTGGGCTCCTTAGCCACGCCCACCACAAGAACAACACCCTGGACTTGAGCAAGTAGGACACAGTCCTCGAAAACCCCTTAGCACCTTCCAAGCCACTGTGAACTGGGTGCGCTCACGTGCGCGTGTGTGTGCCCCTGCTTGCCTACATGCGTGTGTGCCTGATGCTGTACAAGAGTGTGCTTCCTAAGCCTAAGTCTGCATATGTGCAAATAGGTATGTGGATGTAGATCCAGGAGGACCCGGCACAGTGTGTTATAGTGAGCATGTGGGGGTGGCGGGGAGGAAGAGAGAGAAAGAGAGAGAGAGAGAGTCGGCTCGCCTGTGAGGAATTTTTTGTTCATGTGCGGTTGCATGAGTGTGTCAGGTATGAGGTTGGACAGAGGGAGTTCAAAGTGTTTACACGTTACTTGTTTTTTGAAGTTCCCGGAAACCAATCATATGGCGAAGGCTCCCCTCTTGTGCTGTCCGCTACACAAAGGTCTCCGTACTTGATGCCAAGCTGCCTCTGCTCTTGGAGATCTGCATGACAGTGATGATGCTGCCTATGAATATCATTGCTGGGTGCTAGTGTGCCTTGGTCACGGCTGGGAAGGGTCAGTTATCCCTTTCCCTGGTGTCTTAGCAGAGCTTCCTGAAGGAGCCTAAAACATATGGCTGTGAGCCACGGGCACCAGGATTGCCAGCTCCTGCCTCTAGCCAGTATAATCCTTGGCTGCTCAATAGCAGGAAGTAGCCGGCAGGCATCTGGGCCAGAGAGGCCAAGGCAAGCGGGAAGACAAGAGTTAAGCAGACACGAGCGCAGAAAGGAGATGCCCAGATTCGCTGACCTGCTAAACTTGTATCTCCCTTATGCTCTGAGCAAGAGAGATGAGGTTGATTGTGAGAGAGGTGGCGGATCCATACACCAGCCACTTCCAGGACTGGCAAGGGCAGAGGCGGTGGGGAGCTGTGTCACACGGGTTCAACCAGGATGTGGGAAGATGGAGCAGGAGGGGAGGTGGAAAGTGTATTTGCCTAGGACCCTGGCCCAAGCCGTTCCCAGCAGAATGGTCAGGGGAGGGATGTGCGGCTCTACACATCCTGTGCATCCCCGAAGGCCTGTGAGAACTAGTGAGAACTTACAGCAAACCCGCAAGGGGCCCTGTGCCCTTTTTGCTATGGCAACTCCATTTGGAACACTGGCTCAAGTCAGCAGGAGGCGCCTAGTACCTGGCCATGTCACAGAGCTCCAAACCATATGGGCACTGCCCAGAGGCTTCCCAGCACCCCAGGTGCAAATGCACTGTTAGTGAGGCACCAGGAGGCCCTGCTGGCCTGTGAGCACCAACTGCCTACCTCTAAGCAGCCTCACTACCCCTCCCTTAAGGCTGTTCCTGTTGGAATGCAAATGAAAGCACACATCAACAAAGTGGGCAAGGAATGGAGAAACAAAACATCCGGCCACCCCCTGGAGGCTTTTCTGCATAGTGGGTCGCATATGTGCAGTCCTTCCTGCTCAGAAAAACACAGGGCTGCTGCCTAGCAAGCCAGGCAAGGTCTTCAGGTGGTCTTGGCCAAGGGGGCAGAGGCCGTTTCCAGACCAATCGGATGTCAGTCATAAAACCAGAAGGCAGGAAAGGAGTGCCGCTTCCCTCCTACCTTTGTCACAAACCTCCTGTGCACAGAAAAGGAGCAGAGGGGCTTGGGCACAGAGCAGGCAGACAACAGATTAGATAAATGGGGATTGGTGTTCACAAGAGGACTGAGAGATCCCAGGTGTGCAGAGGGTGAGAGCAGAGGGAGATTTGGAGAAGATAAGAAGGGCTAGGCCAGGGTGAGGCAGTTGTAATTTCCCCAGAAGAAGTGAAGAGGTGCATGGGGAGGTGTGCAGCCTGTGAACCTCAAGAGGAGGAGGGGGAAATTGGGAAGCAGAGGCAGAGGCAAAGAGGCAGTGACGCAGAGGCATGTGTGAGTTGAAAGCAGTCCAGAGCAGCAAGGCAGGGACAGGAGGGCTAGGAGAGAGAACTCGGAGGGAGTTATCAGCAAAGGAGGTATGTGTGCAGGGGACAAGCCTCAGGAACTCAGCTGCAGATGGCAGGTGGTGGCTAGGAAGGCCAGGTTGGGCGCCCCACCACCCTGGGACCAAGTAGAAGGGAGAAGAGGCAAGGGATTCTGGGGCACAGGCCTGCCCCATTCTCTGCGCGCAGCGCTGGGCTTTAGGGTGTAGACCTGAGGGGTAACGAATGCCATCCTTGGTTGGGGCACTACGGGGGCGTAATCATGTGGTCCTGTTACATTGACATTTCTGCCTTGATTGCTTTCCCGAAGAGTTTGTTGCTACCCAGGTCTCCGAAGCTGCATGGTTCAGGGAATGGGAGACTGGTGAGGACAGCAAGGGGAGGCCCAAGTGCCAATGGACTGTCCAGTAAGCAGCGCTGGGCTCCTTAGCCACGCCCACCACAAGAACAACACCCTGGACTTGAGCAAGTAGGACACAGTCCTCGAAAACCCCTTAGCACCTTCCAAGCCACTGTGAACTGGGTGCGCTCACGTGTGCGTGTGTGTGCCCCTGCTTGCCTACATGCGTGTGTGCCTGATGCTGTACAAGAGTGTGCTTCCTAAGCCTAAGTCTGCATATGTGCAAATAGGTATGTGGATGTAGATCCAGGAGGACCCGGCACAGTGTGTTATAGTGAGCATGTGGGGGTGGCGGGGAGGAAGAGAGAGAAAGAGAGAGAGAGAGAGTCGGCTCGCCTGTGAGGAATTTTTTGTTCATGTGCGGTTGCATGAGTGTGTCAGGTATGAGGTTGGACAGAGGGAGTTCAAAGTGTTTACACGTTACTTGTTTTTTGAAGTTCCCGGAAACCAATCATATGGCGAAGGCTCCCCTCTTGTGCTGTCCGCTACACAAAGGTCTCCGTACTTGATGCCAAGCTGCCTCTGCTCTTGGAGATCTGCATGACAGTGATGATGCTGCCTATAAATATCATTGCTGGGTGCTAGTGTGCCTTGGTCACGGCTGGGAAGGGTCAGTTATCCCTTTCCCTGGTGTCTTAGCAGAGCTTCCTGAAGGAGCCTAAAACATATGGCTGTGAGCCACGGGCACCAGGATTGCCAGCTCCTGCCTCTAGCCAGTATAATCCTTGGCTGCTCAATAGCAGGAAGTAGCCGGCAGGCATCTGGGCCAGAGAGGCCAAGGCAAGCGGGAAGACAAGAGTTAAGCAGACACGAGCGCAGAAAGGAGATGCCCAGATTCGCTGACCTGCTAAACTTGTATCTCCCTTATGCTCTGAGCAAGAGAGATGAGGTTGATTGTGAGAGAGGTGGCGGATCCATACACCAGCCACTTCCAGGACTGGCAAGGGCAGAGGCGGTGGGGAGCTGTGTCACACGGGTTCAACCAGGATGTGGGAAGATGGAGCAGGAGGGGAGGTGGAAAGTGTATTTGCCTAGGACCCTGGCCCAAGCCGTTCCCAGCAGAATGGTCAGGGGAGGGATGTGCGGCTCTACACATCCTGTGCATCCCCGAAGGCCTGTGAGAACTAGTGAGAACTTACAGCAAACCCGCAAGGGGCCCTGTGCCCTTTTTGCTATGGCAACTCCATTTGGAACACTGGCTCAAGTCAGCAGGAGGCGCCTAGTACCTGGCCATGTCACAGAGCTCCAAACCATATGGGCACTGCCCAGAGGCTTCCCAGCACCCCAGGTGCAAATGCACTGTTAGTGAGGCACCAGGAGGCCCTGCTGGCCTGTGAGCACCAACTGCCTACCTCTAAGCAGCCTCACTACCCCTCCCTTAAGGCTGTTCCTGTTGGAATGCAAATGAAAGCACACATCAACAAAGTGGGCAAGGAATGGAGAAACTAAACATCCGGCCACCCCCTGGAGGCTTTTCTGCATAGTGGGTCGCATATGTGCAGTCCTTCCTGCTCAGAAAAACACAGGGCTGCTGCCTAGCAAGCCAGGCAAGGTCTTCAGGTGGTCTTGGCCAAGGGGGCAGAGGCCGTTTCCAGACCAATCGGATGTCAGTCATAAAACCAGAAGGCAGGAAAGGAGTGCTGCTTCCCTCCTACGTTTGTCACAAACCTCCTGTGCACAGAAAAGGAGCAGAGGGGCTTGGGCACAGAGCAGGCAGACAACAGATTAGATAAATGGGGATTGGTGTTCACCAGAGGACTGAGAGATCCCAGGTGTGCAGAGGGTGAGAGCAGAGGGAGATTTGGAGAAGATAAGAAGGGCTAGGCCAGGGTGAGGCAGTTGTAATTTCCCCAGAAGAAGTGAAGAGGTGCATGGGGAGGTGTGCAGCCTGTGAACCTCAAGAGGAGGAGGGGGAAATTGGGAAGCAAAGGCAGAGGCAAAGAGGCAGTGACGCAGAGGAATGTGTGAGTTGAAAGCAGTCCAGAGCAGCAAGGCAGGGACAGGAGGGCTAGGAGAGAGAACTCAGAGGGAGTTATCAGCAAAGGAGGTATGTGTGCAGGGGACAAGCCTCAGGAACTCAGCTGCAGATGGCAGGTGTTGGCTAGGAAGGCCAGGTTGGGCGCCCCACCACCCTGGGACCAAGTAGAAGGGAGAAGAGGCAAGGGATTCTGGGGCATAGGCCTGCTCCATTCTCTGCGCGCAGCGCTGTGCTTTAGGGTGTAGACCTGAGGGGTAACGAATGCCATCCTTGGTTGGGGCACTACGGGGGCGTAATCATGTGGTCCTGTTACATTGACATTTCTGCCTTGATTGCTTTCCCGAAGAGTTTGTTGCTACCCAGGTCTCCGAAGCTGCATGGTTCAGGGAATGGGAGACTGGTGAGGACAGCAGGGGGAGGCCCAAGTGCCAATGGACTGTCCAGTAAGCAGAGCTGGGCTCCTTAGCCACGCCCACCACGAGAACAACACCCTGGACTTGAGCAAGTAGGACACAGTCCTCGAAAACCCCTTAGCACCTTCCAAGCCACTGTGTACTGGGTGCGCTCACGTGTGCGTGTGTGTGCCCCTGCTTGCCTACATGCGTGTGTTCCTGATGCTGTACAAGAGTGTGCTTCCTAAGCCTAAGTCTGCATATGTGCAAATAGGTATGTGGATGTAGATCCAGGAGGACCCGGCACAGTGTGTTATAGTGAGCATGTGGGGGTGGCGGGGAGGAAGAGAGAGAAAGAGAGAGAGAGAGAGTCGGCTCGCCTGTGAGGAATTTTTTGTTCATGTGCGGTTGCATGAGTGTGTCAGGTATGAGGTTGGACAGAGGGAGTTCAAAGTGTTTACACGTTACTTGTTTTTTGAAGTTCCCGGAAACCAATCATATGGCGAAGGCTCCCCTCTTGTGCTGTCCGCTACACAAAGGTCTCCGTACTTGATGCCAAGCTGCCTCTGCTCTTGGAGATCTGCATGACAGTGATGATGCTGCCTATAAATATCATTGCTGGGTGCTAGTGTGCCTTGGTCACGGCTGGGAAGGGTCAGTTATCCCTTTCCCTGGTGTCTTAGCAGAGCTTCCTGAAGGAGCCTAAAACATATGGCTGTGAGCCACGGGCACCAGGATTGCCAGCTCCTGCCTCTAGCCAGTATAATCCTTGGCTGCTCAATAGCAGGAAGTAGCCGGCAGGCATCTGGGCCAGAGAGGCCAAGGCAAGCGGGAAGACAAGAGTTAAGCAGACACGAGCGCAGAAAGGAGATGCCCAGATTCGCTGACCTGCTAAACTTGTATCTCCCTTATGCTCTGAGCAAGAGAGATGAGGTTGATTGTGAGAGAGGTGGCGGATCCATACACCAGCCACTTCCAGGACTGGCAAGGGCAGAGGCGGTGGGGAGCTGTGTCACACGGGTTCAACCAGGATGTGGGAAGATGGAGCAGGAGGGGAGGTGGAAAGTGTATTTGCCTAGGACCCTGGCCCAAGCCGTTCCCAGCAGAATGGTCAGGGGAGGGATGTGCGGCTCTACACATCCTGTGCATCCCCGAAGGCCTGTGAGAACTAGTGAGAACTTACAGCAAACCCGCAAGGGGCCCTGTGCCCTTTTTGCTATGGCAACTCCATTTGGAACACTGGCTCAAGTCAGCAGGAGGCGCCTAGTACCTGGCCATGTCACAGAGCTCCAAACCATATGGGCACTGCCCAGAGGCTTCCCAGCACCCCAGGTGCAAATGCACTGTTAGTGAGGCACCAGGAGGCCCTGCTGGCCTGTGAGCACCAACTGCCTACCTCTAAGCAGCCTCACTACCCCTCCCTTAAGGCTGTTCCTGTTGGAATGCAAATGAAAGCACACATCAACAAAGTGGGCAAGGAATGGAGAAACTAAACATCCGGCCACCCCCTGGAGGCTTTTCTGCATAGTGGGTCGCATATGTGCAGTCCTTCCTGCTCAGAAAAACACAGGGCTGCTGCCTAGCAAGCCAGGCAAGGTCTTCAGGTGGTCTTGGCCAAGGGGGCAGAGGCCGTTTCCAGACCAATCGGATGTCAGTCATAAAACCAGAAGGCAGGAAAGGAGTGCTGCTTCCCTCCTACGTTTGTCACAAACCTCCTGTGCACAGAAAAGGAGCAGAGGGGCTTGGGCACAGAGCAGGCAGACAACAGATTAGATAAATGGGGATTGGTGTTCACCAGAGGACTGAGAGATCCCAGGTGTGCAGAGGGTGAGAGCAGAGGGAGATTTGGAGAAGATAAGAAGGGCTAGGCCAGGGTGAGGCAGTTGTAATTTCCCCAGAAGAAGTGAAGAGGTGCATGGGGAGGTGTGCAGCCTGTGAACCTCAAGAGGAGGAGGGGGAAATTGGGAAGCAAAGGCAGAGGCAAAGAGGCAGTGACGCAGAGGAATGTGTGAGTTGAAAGCAGTCCAGAGCAGCAAGGCAGGGACAGGAGGGCTAGGAGAGAGAACTCAGAGGGAGTTATCAGCAAAGGAGGTATGTGTGCAGGGGACAAGCCTCAGGAACTCAGCTGCAGATGGCAGGTGTTGGCTAGGAAGGCCAGGTTGGGCGCCCCACCACCCTGGGACCAAGTAGAAGGGAGAAGAGGCAAGGGATTCTGGGGCATAGGCCTGCTCCATTCTCTGCGCGCAGCGCTGTGCTTTAGGGTGTAGACCTGAGGGGTAACGAATGCCATCCTTGGTTGGGGCACTACGGGGGCGTAATCATGTGGTCCTGTTACATTGACATTTCTGCCTTGATTGCTTTCCCGAAGAGTTTGTTGCTACCCAGGTCTCCGAAGCTGCATGGTTCAGGGAATGGGAGACTGGTGAGGACAGCAGGGGGAGGCCCAAGTGCCAATGGACTGTCCAGTAAGCAGAGCTGGGCTCCTTAGCCACGCCCACCACGAGAACAACACCCTGGACTTGAGCAAGTAGGACACAGTCCTCGAAAACCCCTTAGCACCTTCCAAGCCACTGTGTACTGGGTGCGCTCACGTGTGCGTGTGTGTGCCCCTGCTTGCCTACATGCGTGTGTTCCTGATGCTGTACAAGAGTGTGCTTCCTATGCCTACGTCTGCATATGTGCAAATAAGTATGTGGATGTAGATCCAGGAGGACCCGGCACAGTGTGTTATAGTGAGCATGTGGGGGTGGCGGGGAGGAAGAGAGAGAAAGAGAGAGAGAGAGAGTCGGCTCGCCTGTGAGGAATTTTTTGTTCATGTGCGGTTGCATGAGTGTGTCAGGTATGAGGTTGGACAGAGGGAGTTCAAAGTGTTTACACGTTACTTGTTTTTTGAAGTTCCCGGAAACCAATCATATGGCGAAGGCTCCCCTCTTGTGCTGTCCGCTACACAAAGGTCTCTGTACTTGATGCCAAGCTGCCTCTGCTCTTGGAGATCTGCATGACAGTGATGATGCTGCCTATGAATATCATTGCTGGGTTATTGGATAGAGGATATCCCTGTTCAATCCAAGTGAATCAAAGTGGTTTATAGAGAAATCCAACTCATAGTATTTTAACAGTACTTATTAACTATTGAATACAGGATTGGTTGTTATTTTGAAATTGTATTTTTAGGAACACCAAATCTAATTTTATATACAGTTATACCAAGTATCTGTGTATAATTGTGAACTTCTAAGATTTACACAACAGTGCTTGGTAAGGTCTGCTTTGGGTCTTAAACAGTGCTCACAGGTGCTCTTAGATAGGCATTCCCAATCCTAATGGGCAGAAGAAACACAAGATGGCAAACAATGCAGTCATATATCCCACTCAAAACAAGCAGGAAGCAGAGCAGTCAATCAAAGACATAGAAGAGAACCCTCAAAATGCTCTACAAAGTCTACTGATAAACATGTTAAATGAAAAGTTTGAATCCATCCATACATCAATCCATCCATAAAGTAATAGATGATTTCATGGCCTCAACAAAGAGAAAGATAAATGAACTTCAAGAGTCATATGAAAAGATAACTACCCAGCTAAAAGATTTGAGAGACAGCACTCAAAACCAAATTAATAATGTAAAGATGTCCATGCAGGACCTAAGAGATACTTCTAGCAAGGACATGGAAATCATCAGGAAAGACCAGTCTGAAGGAAAAGAGATTCAAAATCAAGTAACTAGCCTACAGTCTCAAGTAGGTGAAGCAGAGGATCAAATCTCAGGAGCTGAAGATTCCCTAGAATCTATGGAGAAATGTCACACAAAAATACAAAACCAATCCAATCGATAAAACAGATCACTCCAGGAGCTCCAAGACACAAGCAGGAAGCACTATTTGAGGCGAATAGGAATTGAGAAAAACCAGGAGAAAGAAGTTAATGGAATATGCAACCTATTTAACAGAATATTAGCCAAGAACTTCCCAACTATCCAGGAAGGTAGGCCAATACAGATACAAGAAGCATTTAGAACCCCAAAGCGACCAGATCAGAATAGGACATCCCACTGACACATTGTGATCATAACAGGATCAGTAGAGTCCAAGGAAAGAATCCTTAAAGATGTTACGGAGAAGAAAGTAATCACAAATAAAGGAAAAGCAAGCAGAATTACCCCAGACTTCTCAGCAGAGACCATGAAAAGCAAGGAGATCCTGGAATGAGGTATGCCAAACCCTAAATAATAATAAATATCAACCAAGAATGCTGTACCCAGCTAAACTCTCATTCATAGCTGAAGGTCAAATAAAAGTCTTCCACAGGAAGGAAAAACTGAAACAATGTATCTCCACCAAACCAGCTTTACAGAAAATCCTCAAAGATGTACTATACAGGGAAAATAATCAAGATCCCAATACAGACAGAGAAATGAACCCTAAATAGAAAACCAGAATATTAGATCAAGAATTGGGAAGACACAGCTTTTAACAAGATAGCTACAATGAAAGGACAAATGATCATCTCTCAAACCTAACTCTCAACATTAATGGACTTAATTCTTCATTCAAACGACATAGGCTCATTACTTGGATCAAACATCAAGATCCGTCTTTCTGCTGCCTCCAAGAGACACATCTATCTAGCAAAAGCAAACTTCTTCTAAAGGTGAAAGGCTGGAATAAAATCTACCAATAAATGGCCCCCAAATGCAGGCTGGAGTGGAATTCTAGCATCAGATAAAATCGACTTCAAATTAAAAATGGTAAGAAGAGACAAAGAAGGTTACTACATACTAATAAAGCGATGTCTCCTACAGGAGGATATAACCATCTTAAATATCCACACACCAAATACAGGAGAACCCAACTTCATCAAACCAACACTACTGACTCTAAAATCACTCATAGTCCCAAACACATTGATTGTTGGAGACTTTAACACTCCACTGTCACCTCTGGACAGACCAACAGGCCAAAAACTGACCAAAGAATCCACAGAACTAATCAACTGCATAGACCAACTAGACTTAACCAACATCTACAGAATATTCCATCAAGCAATACCAGAATACACATTCTTTTCAGCAGCCCATGAAACATTCTCCAAAATATATCACATCTTAGGGCACAAAGAAAATCTGTACAAATTCAGAAGTATCAAAATCATTCCCTGCCTTCCCTCAGACCACAATAGATTAAAATTAAAGCTCAACTGAAACAGCCACCACACAAAATGATACAATCCATGGAGACTAAGCAACACACTGCTGAACCATCAGTGGGTCATTGAAGAAATTAGACCAGTAATTCAATATTTATGGCATTCAACCAAGGTGAGTGCACAAAGTACCACCTCCTTTGGGACACAGCAAAGGCAGTACTCAGACGAAAATTTATATCTGAGTGCCTACACCAACAATCTGGATAAACAGCAACTCAACAACTTACGGAATCACCTTAATCTTCTCAAAAGAGAACAAGAAGCCATACCCCCAAGTCAATAGATGGAAGCAAATAATTAAAATCGAATCAGAATTAAATATACTTGAGAGGGAGAAAAAAAACCATCGCAACAATCAACAAAACAAAGACTTGGTTCGTTGAGAATATTAACAAGATAGTCAAATTCCTAGCAAACCTGACCAAAAAACGATGGCAGCACACCCACATAAACAAGATCCGAGATAAAACAGGTAACATCACCACAGAAACAACCAAAATTCAGAACACAATAAGGGACTATTTTGCAAACCTTTGTGCCAACAAATTCGAGAACCTGGAAGAAATGGATGATTTTCTAGAAAAAATTGATACCCCCAAACTCAACCATGAAGATTTAAACCTTCTAAACAGACTCATACCCAGCCTTGAAATAGAAACAGCAATAAGTGATTTCCCATCAGAGAAAAGCCCATGTCCAGATGGATTCACAGCAGAATTCTACAAGGCTTTCAAAACAGAAGTCACACCAATATTTTTCAAAATCTTCAATGAAATTGAAAGAGAACGTTCACTACCAGACTTATTCTATGAAGCCAGTATAGCCCTCATCCCAAAACCAGGCAGGGACTCATCAACAAAACAGAACTATAGAACGATTTCCCTGATGAACATAGATGCAAAAATTCTCAACAAAATTCTGTCCAATCGACTTCAACAGGTCATCAAAAATATCATACACTATGTTCAAACTGGATCCATCCCAGGGATGCAAAGTTGGTTCAATATACGCAAGTCAATTAATGTAATCCACCACATCAACCAGAGCAAGGTAAAGAACCACATGGTTATATCTCTGGATGCAGAAAAGGCGTTCGATAAAATCCAGTACCCATTTATGATAAAAATCCTGGAGAAATTGGGATTCCAAGGAACATTCCTGAATATAATAAAGGCAGTTTATTACAAACCAACAGCAAGCATAATTCTAAATGGTGTAAAGCCAAAGCCATTCCTTTGAAAATCAGGAGCAAGATTGAGATGTCTGCTCTCTCCCCTCCTCTTTAACATTCCTAGCCAGAGCAATTAGGCAAGAAGAAAACAAAAAGGGGATCCAAATAGGAAAAGATGAAGTTAAGCTTTCTCTCTTTGCAGATTACATGATCCTATACCTAACGAACACCATAGACTCTACTCCCTAGCTACTAGAGCAGATCCAAAACTTTGGCAAAGTTGCAGGATATAAAATAAACCCTCGAAAATCAACAGCCTTTCTATATGCTAATAACACGAAGACAGAGGCTGAAGTCAGGAAAGCAACTCCCTTTGCAATAGTCTCAAAAACATAAAATACCTAGAAATAACCTTAACCAAAGTAGTGAAAGACCTCTATGATTAGACTGTTTGGTGTAAGTGAACTGAACATCTCCGTGGGGGGGGGGGGGAAGGGAAAGGGGGAGGAGGGAGAGGGGTATGAGGGACAAGGTAACAAACTGTACAAGAAATGTATCCAGTGCCTAAAATATGAAACTGTAACCTTTCTGTACATCACTTTGATAATAAAAATTTGAAAAAAAAAAAAAAAGAACTAAGGAAATGGAAAAACCTCCCATGCTCCTCGATTGGGAAGATTAATATAGTCAAAATGGCAATATTGCCAAAAGCTATCTACAAATTCCAAGCAATACCCACTAATATCCCAACACCATTTTTTAATGAAATTGAGGAAGCAATCCAGAAATTTATCTGGAAAAATAAATGACCCCCCGTCTAGCAAAAACAATCCTAAGCAGAAAGAACAATGCCGGAGGAATTACAATACCAAACTTCAAGCTGTATTATAAAGCTATAGCTATAAAAACAGCTTGGAATTGGCAATGGAACAGGCCTGAAGACCAATGGAACAGAATTGAAGATCCAGCAGTGAACACACAGAACTAAGCCCCCTTAATCTTTGATAGAGGAGCTAAAAAAATACGATGGAAGAAAGATAGCCTCTTTAACAAATGGTGATGGCAAAACTGGTTCAACACCCACAACAAAGCAAAATTAGATCCTTATATATCATCCTGCACCAAAATCAATTCCACATGGATCAAAGATCTTGAAATTATAACAGATACCTTGAAAGCACTAAAAGAAGTAGGAGAAACACTTGGGCTGCTTGGCACAGGACAGACCTTCCTTAACAAAGAGCCATAAATGCTACAAATCACAAAAAGGACGAGCAAATGGGATTGCATCAAATTGCTGAGCTTCTGCAGGGCAAAGGACATAGCTCACAAGATGAATGGAAAGCCTACAGATTGGGAAAAGATCTTTATCAGCCATACAATGAACAAAGACCTCATATCTAAAATATATGCAGAACTACAAAAAATTAAATTCCTCCAAAACAAAACCGCAAAGAACCAACAGCCCCCTCAACAAGTGGGCTAAAGACTTACAAAGAGACTTGTCTGATGAGGAAATGAGAATGGCCAAGAGTCATATGAAAAAGTGCTCTACATCTCTGGCCATAAAAGAAATGCAAATCAAAACAACATTGAGATTCCATCTCACCCCAGTAAGAATGACCTATATCAAGAAAACTAACAATAATAAATGTTGGAGGGGATGTGGACAAAAGGGAACCCTACTTCATCGTTGGTGGGAATGTAAACTTGTTCAGCCACTCTGGCAAGTGGTATGGAGATTTCTCAGAAGGTAAACATAGAGCTCCCTTATGATCCAGCAGCCCCACATTTGGCATCTACCCAAAGACCACAGAGAAGAACACACAAAAGCCACCAGCACAACAATATTCATCACAGCACAATTTGGCATAGCTAAAATATGGATCCCACCCAGTAACGCTCAGTAGATGAATGGATCAGGAAAATGTGGTACATATACACAATGGAATTTCATACCTCTGTCTCAAAGAATGACATTGCCGCATTTGTAAGGAAATGAAAGGACTTGGAAAAAATTATCCTAAGTGAAGTGAGCCAGACCCAAAGAAACATGGATTCTATGCTCTCCCTCATAGGGAATATTTAGCACAGGTTTGGGCTAGTCACAGCAGAGGATCACAAGAGCCCAATAGCAATACTGTTATGAACACATAAGATGAGGCTAAGTGAAACAACCTCCATTTTATGGAAACAACTGTTATATCACTGCTGTAATTACTTTCAACATGCCATGTGTAACTGTAGCGTCTACTGTTGATGATGCTCTTGTATCCCCTTCCTGCGGTTGTACCTTCACTATCAGTTTATCTTATTTGAGTACTTTGGAAACTGTATATACTGGTATTAGAATTAGGAAAGTGAAAGGGAATACCAAAACCGAGAGATACAAGATAAAAAGACAAACGACTACAAAGGCAATGCTTTCAAAACTGTTTGGTGTAAGCCAAGTGAACAACTCTGGGGGGAGAGGGGCAGGGGGAGGGGAGGGTAAGTGAGGGAGGAGGTAACAAACAGTATAAGAAATGTATCCAATGCCTAACATATGCAACTGTAAACTCTCTGTACATCACTTTGACAATAAATAAGAAAAAAAATGTTTTTCCTATGAGGAAAACAATACAGTCTATGTTTCTTTAGGTCTGGCTCACTTCACATAGTAAATTTTTTTTGGAATAATTAGTACATGTTTAGGCTAGTCAAAGCCGAAGTCATAATAGCCCAATAGCTATGCCCTTATGGACACTTAAGATGATGCTAAGTGAAATGAGCTCCATGTTATGGAAACAAGTGGTATATCATTATTGTAATTATTTTCAACATGCGATATGAATCCGTACCCTTTTTATTTTCTCTCGTATTCCCTTCCTGTGGTTTTACCCCCACTATCACTGTATCTCATCTGAGCACCCTGGATACTGTATATACGTGTATTAGAGCTAGGGAAGAGAAAGTAAATATCAAAATCAATAGACAAAGGATAAAAATACAAACAACTCCAAACACAATACTCACAAAACCATTTGGTGTAAACCAACCGTACAACTCGTGGGTGGAAGGGGAAGCAGGAGGGAAGAGGTAGGCATGTGGAGGGGAGGAGGAGCTAACATATTGGACAAGAAATGTACTCACTGCATTATATATGAAACTGTAACCCCTCTGTACTTCACTTTGACAATAAAGGTGAAAAAAGACAATAAATATTTTTTAATGATTCTGAAACACCTAACATTTCTGAGAGTTATAACATATAATGCTTAAGATTCTCATGTTAAAAACTAACATTTAGAATCAACACTCTCTTTCTCTGGCAATAGGAAATCTACCAACACATACACTGTTTGTGAATAAAGGTAAACATTTCCCTCAAAGAACTGCTAATCACCATACATTTCCTTTCTTCCTTCCTGTTATTTACTTCAGCCATTCTCTGGCCATAATCTGAGTGAAACCAGCCAAAAGGTACAGACACTGAGGCAGGTAGGGACAGATAGCATGAACAACCAAGGTGGCTGAGGCCTGAGCTATTTTGGATACTATAACCTCAACATTAGGCACAGGTAGTGAGAGAGGAAGAGAGAGATCAGGAAAAGTAGAAGCCAAATGGCTGCTAGGTATAAAAATCTAGAGAAGTGTGGACTCAAGACAGTTGTCAGAAGCTGCAACACAAAAATGAATAAGATGTAAAATAGATGGGATGTTCAAGGAACTAACCAAACGAGAACATAAAACAAACTAAGTCAAAGCTAGGACAGCGAAAAGAGTAGCGCAAAATTCGGGAGGTGGCAAACATGGCCTGCGTTTATTAAAAAAAAAATAAAATAAGCTTCTCCACAAGCACAAACATCTCTCCAGCCTTCCTTCTCTCTCTACTCATAGAATAAGCATTCCCTCCTCTGCAGCTTTTGCTAGCAAGAGACACGTGATCTTTTTGTTAGATTATGAAACAAATACCAGTGATGAGCCAAAAACTTAAATATAGTAAAAGAGTTGGGACAGCACTGTGTTCACTCTGTGAGAAATATCCAACAGGAATGTGCAGTGTCTTTATTCAACAACATTTCTTTATTCGAATCACAAAGATTATGATTAAAGCATATCTTTAACCCTCTCATATCTTGCTATCCTATTTATTCTTGTGTTAGACATTTACAATGACCACTCTTAGGAATCTAGAAAGTTCTGAGGAAGTACTGGCGGCGGGGGGGTGGTGCTTATCATTACTTCCCAAAGCATAAGGGTGAAAAACAGCAGCTCATCAAGTGGGGGCAAGGGGAGAGCGGGGGACAAATGAAGGGGAAGGGGGGAATTGTAGTCAAGAATTCATTGTACATACTACAAAAGTAAGAAAACGGAAGGGCTGGGCAGAGAAGGGCAAGAATGTTGAAAGGGGTGAGGTGGGTTAAGATGGGCCATATTCATAAACTGCTTTGTCAAATGGCAACTCCTTTGCACAAATACTTAAAGATAGTTTTTGTAAGAACTCAGAAGCTCTTCCCTTCACAGTAGTAGGACAAATTATTAGTTCCTACGCACAGGGACTAGAGTCTTTCAGGTCAGTTGTGTTTTGGTGGGGTTTTGGTTTTTGAGCCAGCACTGAAAATTGAACTCAGAGACTGGGCTATGTCCCTTAGCTTTGTCACTCCATGCTGGCCTGCTACCCCATGAGAAATAGCACAATTTCTGGTACTTTGGTGGTTCATGGAGGATGGATGTCATGGACTTCCCTGCCCAGGGCGGGTTTCAAAGCACAATCCTCCAAACTCATGAGGACCTGGGATTACAGGCCTGAGCCACAGGCTCCAGTTTCTAATGAGCTTTGGTCATCAAAAAAGTGGTAGTATAATTTTAAGGTTCACAGACATTAGTGCTACCTTTGGATCCTATGATATAAAGCCCCAAAGACCCGTCCTTTAAATAACTAATCAAATAAAAAATAAACAATTGTCTTATAATTAAATAATCATAAGATAGGAAAATAGAGACAAAATAATCATTAGTAATATAAACATAAAAATGGAAAAAAGCTTACCAAAGAGTTGATTCCTATATAGTTTAAGACTATAGGGAAAGTAAGCTGGAAGCCAGTGGCTGTAGCCAGTAATCCTAGCTATTCAGGAGGCTGAGATCTGAGGATCGAGGTTCTAACCCAGCCTGGACAGGAAAATTCTGTGAGACTCTTCTCTTCAATTAACCACCAAAAAGCTGGAAGTGGAGCTATTGCTCAAGTGACAGAGTGCTAGCCTTAAGCAAAAAAAGCTCAGGGACTGTGTCCAAGCCTGAGTTCAAACCCCGGGAACAGCAAAAATATAGGTAGGTAGGTAGGTAGGTAGGTAGGTAGATAGATAGATAGATAGATAGATAGATAGATAGATAGATAGATAGAGTTTGTGTTGCAATGGAAAACCATGCACTCTACATCACTCTCTTCCTAATTCATTCCACTACTATGTAACAGGATAAATAGCAGAGAATAGCAAAGGAAAATAAATATTTGTTAATTGGCGATGTCTTTCTTGCTATAGACATATAGTTTCTTTCGAAGTGCAATTGGCTTCTCTTTCTCACTTGGAAAAGTCCACTTTGACTCTATTTACATATTCCATTTCAATTACTTCTGAACTAAAGAAACAATAAAACCACTGTTTCAGTCTTAAAATTCTTCTTTGAACCATTATGGAATCATAATAGTTACTTCTTTGGTAATTAAAGTAACACATAGTCACTTGGCCTCTGTATACTTCCATGCCATCATGACTGGTCATGATTTCACTTAAGAAAATGATCCCTTAATAGAAACAACATGTCACTTTATGGGACGTGGGAGGTGTTTTGCTATGGGTCATGAACATCCCTCTGCTCCACAATAGATTGAATACTAAGTGCAGGCCCTGGAAAGGCAGGGCCCTGCCACCTGAGTCCCATATGCGTAAGTTCCAAGCTGAGGGAAAGTCAGGTCAAACAACACCAATGCAATGGAAGGAAACCAGAGTTTAGATTCCTGCTACAGAATTGCAAAGCAGAGTACAGGAGAGGGGCCTGACTAGAATGAGGGTTGTTTGGGACAGTGCACCTTCTAGTTTGTTCTTCTATACATGGATGGCCACAACATGAAGCCCACTGGGGTAATGTGTGCTCCATGAAAGCCTGGTGGAGTCACATTTCTACATCTACTCTTAAGTTTCCTGTATTTACTCTTGAGTTTCAACCATTCTTAATCTTCTCATCATATCCCATAAATGTGAAAGCAGTGTGAAGCTTTAAAATGCTAGTTGCACATGATTACAATTAAACAATGTGGAGACTCCTAAGAAATGGGAAATGATGAGGAAGGGATACATGATGCGTGTAGGAATTCTTTGTGACTGATTATAAAATTCTTTTTTCTGGGATTTCTGCTTCAAGACTGATGGTAGAAGCAAAGGATTTCCTGCTTTAAAAAAAAGGTGTAAAAGAATAAAATGTCCTAGACTTCTTAATCCAAAGATACCTTGTGTTATAACAATTAGACATTTTCATATTCATAAAATGGTAACATAAATTTTATTACCACACCAGCATTTCATTTATTCCTAGCCTGATTTCCAGACTAATCTCAACATTCAAGAAAATATCTCAAAAGTAGCTGAAATTTAGGGCATTGAATAACATTGCACAGAAGAAAAGCATATACAAGAACATAAAAAGCTATGGTTTCTTCACTGATGTAATTTCACAATGTTAGAGTTTTTCTTTTATTAAAAACTACCAGTTGCAAAGACATGACTGGAAAGTTCAGGCACATGGGTCCGCCTTCCTGCCTCAGGTCCTGGGCAACTACCAGACAATCTGCAGGGTTATGAGATAAAGTCACGAATACAGTGTGTTTGGCTAAATATTTTTAATAGATTATAATACCTCTGTTTGGCTCAAATAAATTATCCAGCCTTATTTGGTCCACTTTCCCATTTCATGGTTGGCTGATCATTGAATTCTCTCAGAAAGCAAAGCAATGAAGAAAAGGGGAAAAAAGAAGAAAGATGAAAAAAGGAGGAGGAAGGGGAAAAAAGAAGAAAGATGAAAAAAGGAGGAGTAAGGAAGGAAGGGGGCCTGAGGAGGAGGACAGAGGACAGAGGAGCAAAATTCAGGAAGTCAGGAAGTCAGGTACTGGTGGCCTATGCCTACAATCCTAGCTATTCAGAAATGAGATCTGAGGATCACAGTTCAAATCAAGCCTGGGCAGGAAAAGTCTACAAGACACTAAGCTCCAACCACCAGATAGTTCAGAGTAGAGCTGAGTGCCAGCCTTGAGCAAAAGATACTCAGTGCCCAGGCCCTGAGTTCAAGCCCCAGGTCTGTCAAAACAAAAAGTCATTTTTATGTTCCAGACTTCCTTGAGCCCATAGTTTGAAACGATATACGGAAGGGAAAACTATCACTCAACAAAGCTCAATAGCTTGTAGAGCTGCTGTGTCATTCTATTGCATGTCCTACCAGACACGTATAAAATGTGCTTTGCTTGGCCAAAGAGCTATCCACAACTCCCTGCTCAAACACCTGATGACAGTGGACATTCATTTCAATGGGAACAAGATAGTCTTTCAATTTTCCTTCTGTTGTACTCGTTACAATGTGGCCAGATTTACACTCTCTTTGTGAAATGCATTGGATTTCTCAGTCAATATTGGCTACATTATTAGTAATTTCTCAAGATCTTGCCTGTCATTTAAATGCAGACACAAAACTCACAGTCTCCTCCTGGATTCCATTTCAGTTTCAACATAGAACCATCATCATTTTACCAAAGACCAACTTTCTTACAGCATAGTTTCTATAAATAATGCACAAATAAATACTCTGCATATGTAAATTCAACCAATTACAGATTGTACATCTTTAAGGGAAAAGCAGTGCATCTGTACTAAAACACATTCACACTGTTTTCTTGTCATAATGCCCTATAATATGGTATAAAATCTAGCTACACATTATTTCAATTATATTACTTACTGTAAGCAATCTAGAGAAGACAAAGCATACGAAGGATGTTTGTAGTTTATATGCAAATATTATACTGTTTTATATCAAAAGAACTTCATTAGCCACATGGGTTATAGAGCCAACCCACTTCAGATACTAAGGGACATTGTAATTTGGGGGAAAGTTATGTTGCAGATACTATTTGGCCAGCTAAACATTAACTGCTCAACAAAACTCTAGTGTTAACAATAACTATATTAAAAAGTTAATGGCAGCAGCAACTTGTTGACAAGACTCTATGTGCGTATGTGTGAAGAATAAAAGCTCAAAGGAGCAAGGTGCCAGTGGCTCATGTCTGTAATCCTCAAGAGAATGATTTCTGAGAATCAAGGTTCAAAGAAAGCATGCACCAGAAAGTCTCTTATCTACAATTAATCACCAAAAAATCAGGAAACAGAGCTGTGGTTCAAGTGGTAGACCACTATCCTTGAGTGCAAAGGCTAAGGGATAGCACTCAGGACCTGTGTACAAGCCCTGGTGCAAGCACCAAAAAGTAAAAAAGCACAAAGAAAAATGAAAAAATGCACAGAAACATGTCAAAAACTGGGATGACTTAAAGGCTTTAAAAAATCTCAGACTTTAAGGCAGACGGATGGGGTGAGAGATGTTGATGTTTGTGATGTATATCACAGTGGGTTACATTGTGCATTTCCCCAACTTTCTAGTGCTAACAGATTAAGGAATATGTTCCTCACTTTTAGTGAGGAACATTGAGCTCTTTTGGAAGAAAAGGGAGAAGGAAGAGGAGGAAAAGAGGTGAGAAGAGTGGGAGAAGTGGAGAGAGGAACCGATAACAAAGAAGACTATCTAGACATATATTCTGACTCCCAGTTATACCATAATGTACAAGCCAGAACTTGCTACAATTTACTCAATTAGAGTAAATATGATCATTGTATTTTATAACGTGTGAATATATTTTAAATACAAGAATTAAAGCTTCATGTCCATAATGAAGACCAGAACGCCTATAAATTGAAATTATAATTTTTTTTTACATTTTAGGTGTCAAAGCCTATAAGTATGCCCTTATAACAAAAACTGCATGAATCTAGTGATCAATGTAAGGAACACATTATGAAGGGAAATGAATACATTTCAACTACCATTCGTGAAGAGAATAAGGCCTTCAACTGAAGAGGCAGTGACATCTCTGGATGCAATGACGTCAGAAGTGTCATCGCAATTCAAAATTATCCTGTACTCATAGAAATTCCAAATTTTGAGGGGAAGAAGTTCCACAGTAAGTTGAATGACAGTATTAATTCCACTTATTCTAGCTGTTGGAATACTAGCCCAAAGTTCATGGCTGTGGCTGTATCTACTATACACAAGTGCAACATTGACTGCATTTCAGGTATCTTAGAGCTGATGGGTTGGAGAAACTATTTGCTTTCTCTACTGATTTTGTCCATCACCAAAGAAGACAAGGGATAGCTCGCAATTCAATTGGGAAGAAACTGGTGGAGCAGTGAACTCCTATTTAGCTCAGTTCCTCCTATCTCCACGTAAGAATCACCATTGTTAACACAAATTGGGGAGGGATGGGGGCATTGTGAAATTCCATGGCACTTTAAACCACCCCACCAAACTTCACCCATCTTGGCAAGCCAGGTTAGGTAGCAATGCTTCTAGGTGTAGCCAGTCATATCCTGGGTTTCAGGTTTCAGCCTGCAGCTCAGAGTCATCCATAAACAGTTTTCACATTCTCCACTTCCACCAAACCACCCCAGAAAGTCTCTAACATGGTAAGGAGGGCACCCAAACAGTTTTTCATGATAGGTCTTGGATGGCTTCCATTTTGGTCATGTCACAGTGTTGATTTTACACCCTTACAAAGCAATCAGAAGCAGAGCAGACTGTGGCCTTGAAAGAATGCTTGCTCCCACACATCGAATAAGGTACAGTGAATTGAAATTCCATATAGTATTGGTATCCTTTTACATAATTACCAACGGAATTACTACAGTGAGAAGGGGAAAGGAAGCGGGACATCGTGGCACACTTCTGTTTCCCAGATACTGGGGAACAGAGGTAGGGATGAGCACAGTCTTGAGACCACCTGATCAAATGAAAAGCAGGGGAGGGAGGGGAGGAGGAGTTAAAGGGGAAGAAGAGTGAAAAGGGCAGAGGAAAAGGGAGAAAGGTGGAAGAGATAGAGGAAGGGGAGGGCTGGCCAGCCCAAAAGACTATCCAAAGATAACTCAAAAGCCAAAAAAAAAAAAAAGGAACTGGAGGAGTGGTTTAAATGAAGCAAGGAAAAGGCCTCAAGTTCCAAGCCAAGCATCACAGAGCAAGAATTGGAAGAATTAGCTTCTTCATTTGTAAACAAGGCAGACAAAAGAGAACAAGAACACCCCTTCAAAAGGCAACTTGTCCTTGTCCACTCTCAGCAGAAAGGTCACTGAGCATGTCATGTCCAGCCTGTTGGATTCATTAGGCCTCAGAAAGACTTACTGGGGACATTCGTGGGGGCACCCTCATCACTGTTCCCTGTTCTGTGTCACAGGAAGTGGAGAATATCTGCCATTTTAATTTCCATAACATTCACCATCTCAAGTTGCTTATTCAAGTTTCTTAAGGTAAAACTGTTTCTGTTCTCTATATCATTGAAAATGTATACAGCAAGACATGGAGTTTTATATGCTCAAATCCACTGGATTAGCAAAGGAACACAAAGGCTCTGACACCAGGGGGAAGAGTGCTCTATCTCAAAGCAAGCGTGACCATTTACGTCCATCACCATACTGGGGCGACCTCAATCCATCACCAGGATCGGTACTGCTCCCACTTGGGAATGAGGGGTACTTGCGCTTGTTGGCATTTACTCCCATTTTGTAAATAGTCATTTCATAAGTATAGAGGATACCTTAAGAAGTATCTACTTTCTGTGTATGCTCATACTAGGGCTTGAACTCAGGGCCTGGGCAATGCCCCTTAAATTTTTTGCTCAAGGCTGGCTTTCTATCACTTGAGCCACAGCTCTACTTTGGCTTTTTGGTGGCTATTGAAGGTGAGAGACTCATGGAAATTCCTGCCTAGGCTGGCTTTGAATCTCAACCTTCAGATTGCAATCTCCTAAGAAGCTAGAATTATAACTGAGCCACCACCAGATGGCTTCTAGTCTCACTTTTTACCTGTAGCTGTTAAACACTCCACACAAGAAGTTCTCAACTTTAATCTCACTATTCATAGAATAGAATAGACTATCATCATATAGAACAGGCTGTCCATTCTATATTAAAAATCATGTTTAGAAAGTGGCTCAGGTGGTAGAGCTGAAGAGCTCAGGGACAGAGCCCAGGCCCAGAGTTCAAGCCCCATGACCAAGAAAAAAAATATCATGTTTCTTTCATTTGGAATATCAGCAGATCACCTACCAGTGTACCTTTATCTACCTATCCATCAAATCTTAGAAATTCAAAAGGCAACCAACAAACTTTGTATCCATTCCTACAGATTTTCTCAGGAGCCATATTTTCTTCTATTATGAATTTCTGAAACATAAGTATAGTTTTCTTTCTCTACCACCAAAACATTTAAACAACTTCCCATATTGTAAACATTTCATAGATTTAGGTTATATGCTCCAAAATGTACTCCTCTTGATTTTGCTTATCCCACATGGAAAGTCCTTTTCAAATTAACATTTGGTGTCATCTTCATGGAACTAGAAACTCCATGAGGATACAGGGCAAGTCTGCCTTATTTGCTCCCCCAAAAAATAATCCCAAAATCTGGTACTGTTTAGAATTTATGCTAGGCAGAGAATTGACTAAGATGCTAAGTCGTTATTGCCCAGCTCTTACTTACAATGATATGACCAGTTTGTAAAAAGCCATATGTGGAAATGATTTGCACAAGATTGTGTAACATGTTAATGAAAAAGCCAAGGTGGCTTTCTTCATTTCCTATTCTACATGGATGACACCACAGAGGTTCTTATACCTGTTTGCACTTCCTTAGCCTCAGGTCCTCAGCTCCTCCCACTAGCCCCCAGATCCACCCATACCTAATGAGCTACTCCTACTCACTACCTATCTACTTCCCCTTTACCCCCAGAGAGAGAAGCTGCCACCTGGATAAGGTGCAGACACCATGTAGCTCCCTCTCCCATGGGAACTATGGCCCCACTAATAAACCTCCTTTTGAACCTTCTTCTCCTGTCTGTGATGATCTCTGCATGGTCCTCTGGGATGGCTGTGACATATCTTTTCAACACCTAATAGGCTGAGGAGGCCAATGGTACTGATGAATGAGTTCTTATCACTTGAATGGTGTATCCATTCCCATCGTTCTTCATTGGCTGGACAGAGAAACCTTTCTGTAAATATGCCTGCTTTATGCATACTTCATGGAAGATCCAAAGAACACAACCTGAAGTAGAATTCTGTAGCCATAGTGACGAGCCAAGTTACTCTCTTAGAGACAATCAGGTATGACAGGGATCAAGCCACAAATAGCAGCTGTTATTTCCTTGTCTCTGCCATTGCTAATGCAAATCTGCTAAACATAGCTTTGATGAATTATTTGGGGTTCTTAAAAGAAAATTTTCTTTTGGTTTTCTAGAGCGTCTCTTGATCTTACAAAAAAGGTAAATATGCCTTTCTTTTGAGGACAAAGATGATATAATAATGACTGTCCAATTTTATGTTATAAATATCACTGTATAAATAAATCTGATTTGAATAGGTCTACGAGTCAGATGGAGAAGACACTCATTTTGGTAAACATCTCACATTGAAGCTGTAAAGACACTCTTTACTAAGTCCATGCCCAATAAATCCAAGTCTTTCTACCCGGTATGCTTCGGTCTAAATGGTCTGTTTCCCCTGTCATTTTGGTGAACACTTTGGAGACAAAACTAGGTATCATGAAAACCCCAAATTCCACTGCTACAACACCAAGAGATACTGACAGGCAAGATTATCTTTATAAATGACCTACAGATGTTTAACTAACCGCCATGTACATTAGCTTTAGGTTCTGAGCAACTTTTGCAACATTTCCCACTTGTTCCTCTGTGGAGCAGAGGAAGGAATGTAAGAAAAAGACTAATGAACTGTGGGTGCAGCTTTAATGGTAAGAGAATTTGCCTAGTCTTTCTGAGAATCTTACAAAAAAAAAAACCAACACAAAAAAAACAGAAGTATTATTTAAGCTCTAAACACTAATATGCCAAACAATTTACATAAATCGTACAATGGAGAAGGAATTTCTAGTCTTTTTTTTTCCTGGTGAAAAAATGAAGTGCATTCATTTGATCACAGTCACACCATTATTTAGTATCAGATCTAAGATTGCAGTCTAGACATATCCAGCTCATTCTGGATTCCTTATTAGGCTTCTAGCTCTGGAGTCCCTCTGCCCAGGGGACAAATCCTAAGATTGCTAGCACTTAAAACTCTCCTAGTTATAGAAAGTAAATCACAAAGAGCCTCTCCTACTGTGAGAAGCCATTCAATAAATCGTCCTCAAAGCCTTCCCACAGAGGCTACCTGGGAAAACCCCAGTAAGACCTGAGTTCTAGCAGAAGCCATCAGTGAGTACAAACAACACAAATTTGCTTCTTTGCTACCGACCCTTGGCTCTGAGACTCAGCCTGTCATCAAGAGTGTCAACTTCAATGGATGGGCATGTGTCCACAGGAACTGAGTTGAGGTCACACTTGTCTCACTCTGTCCTGCAAACAGATGTCTGGGTGACAAGTCTTAGTCACACATGGCGAACAGAGGTTCCAGCCAAATCAGGTGGGAAGTGCCATATCTTCTTTCTAAGCCCTTTTGGCCAGCCAGCTCATTCCCTAAGATAATCCTGCATCAGCTGGTTTTCTCCAGAATCTTTTAACACAAAGCCTGCGTTTGGGTGATGTCTTGTTATTGGACAAGCAGAACTGAGTTTATTTCTGTAACTCACCAAAAACCCCATCTGGTTCTGTGTGTTTGAATGTGCCCCTTCAGAGTTCCCTCCCAAGGAGCCAGGTAAAAACTGATGTAATGCAGAGTTCTAGTGGTGGCAAGAAGGAAAGCAGGTGATAGAGCAACCAATAAACAACAACCCAAGAGAATTGCTGTTTATTATTCATTTATCACATTAAGATGGAAAAACAGGGCTGGGAATATGGCCTAGTGGCAAGAAGCTCTCTGTTCGATTCCCCAGCACCACATATATGGAAAACGGCCAGAAGGGGCGCTGTGGCTCAGGTGGCAGAGTTCTAGCATTGAGCGGGAAGAAGCCAGGGACAGTGCTCAGGCCCTGAGTCCAAGGCCCAGGACTGACCCCAAAAAAAGCAAGATGGAAAAACAAAGTCTGTAATAATCATCCCAGGGAATATACAGCAAACTCTTAAGGATAATAGCTTTCTCCCAGATGACAAGAGTTCAATCACTGGCCTACATGAAGCATCATCAAAACAATAGTATCTCCTCTGGAAATAGAACTCAGTGTGGTCACTTTTCAACATTTTACCAAGTTTGTTATGAATCTTCCAAATTAAATTTAAGCTCCCCACATACACACAGCCCGTGTACTGGATTTTTTTGTATATTCAAAAGATGCTCTTTCCTGCCAGGTGTGATTTGTGAAGTCCTATACCTACCCTACCCACTGTCGGGGAAATTAACATCATCTCTATGGGGCAGGGGCAGCTGTGATTTCATTCCTGTCCTGGAAAAGTTCTTCCCTTGAATATCTTACTTCTGAGGTCTTTCTCAACTACTCAGGATGAAACACACAATGTCAAACATCCACGCTTTGTCTTCTCATCAAAAGCCTTCACTGAAAAAATAATATATCTCAAAGATGGTCAAATACAAATACTAAATACAAATACTAAAAGCTTTTATGCTGTATAACCTGAAAATTGAAAAGTCTAAACTGTGCCTGAACTAGTTATCATGAGACAAAAACCAACCGCAAACTATAAGAAATTACAGGCAGTAGTCCTTTTTATCCCCAGTCCCGGGGCTTGGACTCAGGGTCTTGGGTGCTATCCCTGAGCCTCTCTGTGCTCAAGGCTAGCGTTCTACCACTTGAGCCACAGTGCCTTTTCCAGCTTTTTCTTAGTTTGTTGGAGATAAGAGTCTCATAGACTTTGCTGACTAGGCTGGCTTTGAACTGCAATTCTCAGATCTCCACCTACTGAGTAGCCAGGATTACAGGCGTGAGCCAGCAGTGAACAGCAGCCGCAAAGTTTTTCGCAGTCACCTGCAGCTTAATCATAACTGGGGCGTGTTCTAAGGGCTGTGCTGTTGCCATCCCACTGCTGAGCAAACATCACACAGCTCACTCACACAAACTAAGCTGGCTATGACATCACTAGGTTACACAATCTTAGGGGTCCACTGTTATATTTGTGACCTGTCTTGGGTTGAAGTGTCATTATGAAGCACATGACTACATTGAAATGAGCTCTTCCATATGAGAGAAAAAGACTCATTTTCCATGCATAAGGATGAAAGAAACTAGAATGTTCATAAATACATTCACCATGTTTATCTAAAGAACTTCTTGAGATTCATGGGAGTTTTGATGCCTTATATAATATTGTATCCACTAAATGCCTTCCCCTGGCCATATTCCAAGAGCTTTTAAATTGTTAGGTCTACAGACAACAACCAAGGCTCAGAAGTCTCTGAATGAAGATTTAATGATTCGGGGGTGGGGGGTGGGGGTGCTCATTCACTACCCTTTCGTCTCTATCCTTCTAATACACACTGTCACTATGGTTTCTTATAACTACACAGAAAAATGGACAACATGGAAGAATATTTCTGGCAAGGTACTGAGAACAAAATAAAGAACTAATTTCCTTTAGTCTTCATTTTTACCTACAGGTCAGATCACTTGCGAATATAATAACCACAAAAAACTCTGCACTAATATAACACTAGACACCAGGGCTTCACAGCTATTCAGACCAGGTTCACCACAAACACTGAAGTTATTTAATAAAATTGAAGATGACTTTTCAATCCGGGATACTAAGAAATTTGTATATCCCCTTGCCAATATTTTTCATGGTGATTAGCTCTTTTTTTTCCCCTCACAGACACTGGTATGCTGCTTAAAATAATATTTGTGGCTTTACTCACCATCTGTCAAAGGGAGACATGTTGATTTTCTTAAAGCAAGTTGGGTCTGCATTCTTTCTCTGTTACTGTTACAGGTAGACCTGACAGGCATATGATCGTTTGTTTGCAAATGCTCTCCCCTAGATGGAACCTAGTTAAGTTTCATTTCTTACCTGCTGGACAGTTGCACTCAGAAGGTGTTTCTCTTGTGATTCTCAGTTTAGCCATGTGTTCGTAGGATTCCTGTAGGAAAAGAAGATATATTAAGAGCTAGCAGTAGTATCCCAGTTCTGTGAGTTCTTCAGGGACTCTTCCTATGTGGCTGTTAATAATGATTGATAGCCTGCACAAACAGCATTTATGTAAGTGCATGGATCTTAGCCAATGCTAACAGTACTCAAGTCATAATTTTGTTTTTAATTTAAAAATCAATTTAACATTGACATAGATTGAAAGATTTGGGGAATACCTTTCTTCATTATTCAACTATCCCCACCCTCTCCCTGCACAGCCAAGGCAAAACTCCGGCACTAACAATGCAGCTCATGGCAATGTGTGTCCTATCAATAACAGCCAATGTTGTAGACATACTTTATCACATTCGGGCTGCAACTACTGCATCTCTCCACTGGCAGAAAAACTACCCTCTCCCTACTGGAGTCTAAGTCATCTTTAAAGGAATCCCTTTCAATTCTCCATTCATCAATATCTGAGCACAACCTCTGTTAACTCTCCCCCTCCAAAAAAACAAAGGAAAACTTTTTTTCCCAATTTTTAAAATATTTAATATGAAAAGAATTCCGAGTTAAATGAATTTTTAAATCTATGGGCTTATTTCACTTTTAAGAGTGCTTACCATTCTCTATTGATAAGGCCTAACCTTATCAAATGAAAAACAGATGTGAGCATTACAATGAATATTCTCCATACAACTGAGAATGCTGACAGCCCAGACTCCACAAAACTAAACAGCCGGGCAAAGCCCCTACTGCCATTGCAACATGCAATCCTTAAGGAAGACAGAGGGAAGATCCACCACACAGACTTGGAGAGAAACCAAGGAAGGGACTTGAATAAATAGATACCACAGAGGCTCACACATCCCAAATCAACTGTATAACCAGTAAGGGTGGATCCTGTAGACTGACTGAACCTGTGCAAAATTCTATCCACATGCAACTCCCCCTCGAGCAAGGCCCAGCCTCACACACCTGAGCGAGAAGTCGCTCCACTCAAGTACTATGGTCTTCAGCTGATCCGCCTTCTTGGGCAGCAGGGGAACGGAGGGCGCCCCTTTAGCAGATTCCAGGGTGAGGATCCTCGCCTGAAGGTCGTTGGTTTTCACCCCAAGTTACAGACACGAAATCATGGCCACCCCGGAGAGGAGGGTGGCCAGGGTGGTGCACGGGGGCATGGCACAGGTGCAATGCTGCCTGGAAGGGCTGGGTTCGTCAGATCCAGCCTTTCACCCTGCTCCCTTCCCCACAGGCTTCTTCACCAGCATGGTAAGGGGGGGTCCTCTGGCCACCTTCTACCTCCTGCCAAGACAACTGGCCAGAGGAGTAGCGACAAGTCCTCCAAAGTTCAGTCCTGGCGGCTGCACAAGTAGTTGGCAGAGTAGGTGCCAGGCAGGCGCGGTGAGGGACCTGTATGGGGCTCAGTACGGGGACCCGCAGGCAAGGACCATCCTCAGCCTGTGGCTCTCCTCCCAGCTGGGAGCAAAACAAACAAAAATAATGCTCTCCTCTGCACTCCTCTGAGCTCCTCTGCTCTCCTCCTCTGCTTTCCACTGCTCTCCTCCTCCTCTGCTCTCTGCCTCCTCTGCTCTCTACCTCCTCTGCTCTCCTCCTCCTCTGCTCTCATCTTCCTCCTCAATTTGATGATAAACTTGGCTTCAGGTGTGTTAGGGAGATAGAAGCGTAAAGGTAGAAGAGGGAAATGGGTTTTAAATGTACCCTAAGTGCATCAAGTATTGAAAATGAGTACTTCGTTTATGGCTCTGCAACAATCTAACATGTCCTCGGACCCTTTTGGTGCCAATAAGATAGAGGAGAGTTCTGTGACAGATCTCTGGTCTTGCAGGATTTAGGTTGTAACAGAAAGGAGAACTAGATGGTTCTGAATGTTTATTCAAGGTCCATCCACCCACTTCCTCACTTTCAGCCCTCCCATTATGTTCTTAAGCTTCAAGGAAATAAGTGTTTCTGTTCTCTCACCCGATCCACTCCATTCCCCCCATGTACGGTCCAGTGCCAGGTGCTAGCAAGATCAACAGGGAGCAAGGTGTGGGTACTGTTCATTGGGAGCTGCAGGCTTGCTGTGTTGGCTGGTCCCTCTGGAAGGAATGCTGGTGGCTCCCCTACCCTCTCCTCCTCGTGGGAGAGACCCCCATGACCTGTGTTTGCATTTGCTTCTGTGCTTATATAGCCTCTGTATTTACACCTGACCATGCTAGGGCAAATAGGCTTCCCCTAGTTCTTAAGCAATGAGCCAGAGCTGTCCAGTCAACGGTGGTTTGGCAGCATTATGCTGCCTTTAGCCATTTGGGAACCCTATGAAATTGGTCATGGCCCCTTCCAGGATGTGCAGCCTACCAGAGTGCACAGGCGTGAGGCAGAAATAGCAGGGCCTCCTCTTGAGCACAGACCCCTCTCCTCCCGCCTTGTTCCTTTGCTGGGGCTGGCAAGCCTCATAGGCAGGGTGGCCCGACGAGCTAGGATGGCCAGCCAATGACAGGTAAGATCCTTCAGGGGGGACGACCTAAGACAGGCGCTTTCTCGAGTAGGACATCCACCAGCTTATTAAACAGAAAAGGAGGAGATGTGGGGCGCACCGCCTGGCCCCGACTGTGCACGCCCTGGAGTTGTGTGACTGTTGCACCGCCTCCGGGGAGAGGGATCCTGGCTAACCCCGCCTGCCTTCGGGGTCCGGAACTGGAAGGCAGCTCTAGGCAGTAACCTGGGGTGGTCCTGCTGGTAGTGACATAGACTCAGGCCGCCCCTTAGGGAGGTCCCATGGCCTTCCACCCTTGACGGACAGCTCCGACCGCCAATCGTAGCCCCTGACTAGGTATGTTACACCCCTCCTCTTCCTGCTGCCATTGCCCATACTTAAGATGGGGTTCGCGCCAATAAACAGAGAGCGGTCTTGAACTCTGCCCAAGTCGACTGACCATCTAACTGTGGCATAAAGGTTGGGTTGGGCTGCGTGTGGGCGACTTGCTGCTTATTACCTATTCTGGGTTCACCCTCGGCGGGGAGGGGCGCGCCTCCTTGCCTCTCCTGCTGGTCAGGAGAGCGCCCGGGGTGCAGGGCCCCCTGCATCTGTCCATCCATCTGTCTGTCTATGTGTCTGTCTCCCTGTCCATCTGTCTGTCCATCTCTTGTGCGTCTGTCTGTCTCCCTGTCTGTCTCTATGTTGTCCTGTCTGTCCGTCTGTCTGTGTGTCTGCGCCTCTCTCCGTCTGTGTGTCCGCCCGTCCCTCCTTTTCCGTCTCCCAATCCACATGTCCGTCCCTCTGTCCGCCCCTCCATTCCTCCGACTGGACTGTGTCTCTCTGTCTGGGAGACGCACCCAGCACCACCCAAGGAGGATTCAGCACCCAGCACCACCACCCAAGGAGGACTCAGCACTCAATACCACCACCCAGGAGGCCTCAGCACACAATACCACCACCCAGGAGGACTCAGCACCCAGCACCACCACCCAAGGAGGACTCAGGTCTGTCTGTCTGTCTGTCTGTCTGTGCATGGCACCCGCACCCCCGAGGCCCCAAGGCCTGTCCTCACCGGGGTGCCGCCTTGGCTTCCCCATCCCCGAGAAAGGAGAATGAGATGCCCAGGAGCCAGGAAACCCCCAGGAGAAGCGAGAAAGGGGAAGCGGCATCCACTCCCCGTCCGGAGCCCAGAAACATCAGGGCCCAGCCGCCCCAAGCTCCCCAGGACACCCACCCGGGGGTCCACACCTGACAGCCCAAACCCCCGGAACCAAGACGGGCACCCTGGCTGCCCCACCCCGACCCGATGTGCCAATGGCCTGCAGTGAGTGTGAAAGCCCCAGGGGCCACCAGGGAGGAGAGGGAGGGGGAAGGAGAGAGGGATGAGATCAAGCACCCATCCCCCACCCACCCAACACCCACCCACCCACCCACCCAATTATCCACCCACCCACCCATCCATCCACCCACCCATCCACCCACCCACCCATCCATCCACCCACCCATCCACCCATCCACCCACCCATAGATCCACCCACCCATCCACCCCCCCACCGATCAATCCACCCACTCTTCCACCCATCCACCCAATCATCCACCCACCCACCCACCCACCCATCCCCATTGCTCTCTCCACAGTGCTCTCCAGGTCCAGGCCTCCTGCCCTGATCCTCCCCTGGTCTGCAGCCTCCATCTTCCTCCCCCTCCTCCTCCTCCTCCTCCTCCTCCTCCTCCTCGTCCTCATGGCTGAAGCTCATCCGGATAACTCACCTCCTTTCTGGTTCCTCCATCAGCCCAAGGGAGGATTCGAACACAGTACCCTTGTATGGATGATCCTGACTTCTCACCTTTGTTCCTCGTGACCCCCCCAACCCAACCAGAGACTCCCACACCATCTTCTGGAAGCTTCCCCACACCCTCCTGACCCCTGAGACCCCCCCAACCTTGGGCCCTGCGACCCCTGACCCTGTACCTGACCTGGGCCTGACCTTCGACTCCAGGAGCCACAGGCTAAGCTTGCACTGTGTGGCCACCACCACAGAGGCCCGGTGCATCGTTGTGAACCCGAACAAGGGGTCGGTCACACTGCTGGACAGTTGGGGCAATCGAGGCACGACGGAGACACCAGGCCCCCACCCTGAGAGGCCAATGGTGGGGGCTGTGGGGTAAACTGAGGCAGGGGTGGGCTGGCCCACATTCCCTGGTGTTCCGGGGGCTAAGTTGAGGCATGGATGGACGAATGGATCTCCCAGGTGTTCCGGTTTATGTCAAGGCACCGACCCCCCCGCTCTCCAAGGTCCCCGTCGGATAATGTAGCTGCGAATTCTGGGATCTCCTGTGGTACCAGGGAGTCGAGTTCGAGGTTACACTCACTGTGGCCAGGAGGCCCCTGACCAAAGGCCTGGGGTTCACAAACCCGGGTGAGGTCCTGAGGTTCAGGGTAGGGGGGGGCATCGAGGGTCAGGGGTCACAGGTCATATGTTGAAGGTTCAGGGGTCATTGGGTTGAAAGTTCAGGAATCATGGGGTTGAACTCTTCAGGGCTCATGGGTTGACGGGTCAGGGGACATGGGGTTGAAGGGTCAGGGGTTTTGGGGTTGAAGGGTCAGAGGTCGTGGGGTTGAAGGGTCAGGGGTAAGTCTCCCCACAGGCCCTCCACCCTCCACCCCACCCCCCCGCCATGTCGTTTCCCCAGGCCTTGTGTGTTTTGTCTTCGAGGCCCAGGCCATGAACTGCTCATGGGCACTGGGGCCGCAGGCACCGCAGGGGACACAGTATTCCTTCAGGATCCGGACTCCAGGTGGGGCCACCCCTGCTGGTTTCAATGCCCTCTCCGCACCATTGTCGGTTTCTAATGTTCCCCGCTCATCCCGCTATTGTCAGTTTCTAACGCCTCTCTTTGGCATTGTCAGTTTGTAATGCCACCTCTGTTGGCCATTGTCGGTTTCTAATGTCCACCCATTCGGCCATTGTGAGTTTCTAATGCCCCACCACTCCCTAGGACCGGCCTGTACCATGAGTGCTGGCCGACATGTGCCAGTCCGGCCTCCAGGTGGGCTGAATCCTCCCCGATCTTGCTGGCCTCTGGGCCCAGACCTACGCCCTGGTCACCGGCTCGAGCCCCACTGGCCCGTCCACTTCCTGGACGCCTGGCTCTATGCCCGTGAAATTGGTGAGGGTGGTTTCCAGTACCCCCTGGACCACCCAGGGCAGTTTCAAGTATCCCAAGGACCACCAAGGGCAGTTTAAAGTGTCCCCAAGAACACCGAGGGCGGATTTGTGTCCTCAAGACCACCGAGAGTGGTTTCAAGTATCCCCACGAGCACTTTGGTGCATGGAGGGCAGTTTCAGGTATCCCCAAGACCACCTAGGGCGATTTCAAGGGTTCCCCATGACCCCCAAAAGCAGCTTCAAGTTTTCCCAGGACCATCCAGGGCGGTTTTAAGTGTCCCCGAGACCGCTGAGGGCGGTTTCAAGTGTCCACACGAGCACCTTGGTGGATGGATGGCGGTTTCCACTGTCCCCATGAGCATCCAGGGCATTTTTGAGTGTCCCCCAAGACCCACAAGGGCAGTTTCAAGTATCCCTGGAACCACCGAGGGCAGTTTCGAGCCCCCCCACCCCACCCGGTGTCCCTCCATTCATCTGTGGCAGTTTTCAGAACACTTTGACCCCCTGTGAAACGTGAGCATTTCCTGCGGCCCCCGGGGCTGGCAGGTATGGTGGGAGCCACACATGACCTGGAGGCAGTGGAGCAAGCACGACTTCCGGTACCAGCTGGCCCTGTGCATGAGAGTACTCAGTGCAACACCCAGGAGTACTCGGTCCAGCACTGGCGGGGAGTATTTAGTCCAGCAACGGTCAGGAGGGGGTGGGGTTCCGGATTGGTGTGGGATGGGAGTACTCAGTCCAGCACCGGGGAGGGATGGGATTACTCAGTGCAGCACCCTGGAGTACTCAGTCCAGCACCAGGGAGTACTGGTTGTAGCACCCTGGACTACTCAGTCCAGTATTGGTTGGGAGAGGTGGGTTTCAGGATTATTGTGAAATGGGAGTACTCAGCCCAGCACTGGGGAGTACTCCACACAGCACATGGGAGTACTAAGCACATCACCCAGAAGTACATGGTCCAGCACCCTGCCCCGCAGAAAGTGCTGACTGAGGCCTGTGCTCTGTTCTTTTAGCATGGTGGCCAGCTGTTCTCCCAGGACTCCCGGGTGAGTGCTCCTGGAACCTCCCCGTGCCTCAGTTTACCCCTGCCCCATGGCGAGTCTCCCCCCACATTGAGGTCTTGGGAGGCTCAGACAACACCTACGCCCTGCCAGGCCTGGAATCCGGGCCTCACCGGGCCTGTGCATCCGGGCCAGGGAAGCCCACACCCTGACCTAGGGCTCCTGGAGCAACACAGTGGAGTTTGGGGAGCAGAGGGCAGTTTCAACTGTCCCCAGGGAGGTTTCAGGTGTCCCCAGGAGTAGAGATTCTGGGTGGGGGGTGGTTTCAAGTGTCCCCAGGACCATTTTGGGCCTGTGGGTGGATGGAGGGCGGTTTCAAGTGTTCCCAGGGGAAGGGGTCTGGGGCGATTCGTTTCATGTGTCTCCAGGGTGGGGAGGGGTCTGTGGTGGGTGGTTTAAAGTGTACCCAGGGCGGTTTCAAGTGTCCCAAGGGTGTTTTCTAGTATCCCAATGGGGAGTGGCTCTTGGGGGGGTGGTTTCAAGTGTAACCAGGACCACCTTGGGCCTGTGGGTGGATGGAGGGCGGTTTCAAGTGTCCCCGGGTTGGAGTGGTTCTGTAGGGGGCGGTTTTAAGCGTCGCCAAGGCAACCCTGGGCCTGTGGGTGGATGGAGGGCGGTTTCAAGTGTCCCCAAGGGGAGGGGGTCTGGGTGAGGGTCAGTTTCAAGTGTCCCATGATGGGGGCAGTTCTTTAGGGGGTGGTTTCAAGTGTCTCCAAGGCAACCCTCGGCGTGTGCATCGATGGAGGGCGGTATCCAGTGTCCCCACGAAAACCTTGGGCCTGTGAGTGGATGTAGGGCAGTTTTGAGTGTCCCCACGGCGGTTTCAAGTGTCCCCGGGGGAATGGGGATCTGGGTGGGGGGGTGGTTTCAAGTGTCCCCAAGACCATTCTGGGCCTGTGGGTGGATAGGTGGCGATTTCAAGTGTCCTCAGAGGCCTCACATGGGGGGGAGCCTTTGCAGGTGGAGTCGTGTGGGGAGGGCTGGGGCAAGGAGCTGAGGGTCACGTGTCCCTCCCTCCCCACTTCATGTGACCCCTCCCCCTCCCATCCCTTCCTCCCCGCGTGTGTGCACACCCACATGGTCAGAGGTTTCAAGGGTCCCCGCCGGGCCAGCCATGCTGTACCTGCTGCTTCGGCAGCACTGAGGTCGCTGGGCCTGGGCTGGGGCTGTCAGAGGTGAGCGGAATCTGAACCCAGGGCCCCCAGGGTGGGGGGGGGAACGCAACGCATTGTGGGCCATGCGGGAGGCCGGGATTCGAGCCCACATCCACCCGTCCGTCCGTCTGCCCTGCAGGCTCCTGAGCACCCGCGTTCCCTGTGTCAGCGACAAGTTGACTGGTGAAGATGGACAGACGGACGGACGGAGGGACAGAGGGACATGGGGGGCTGGGGGGTTGGGCGGTGACAGACAGACAGCGATGGGAATCGAGACACGGACAGACATGAAGACAGACGGACGGACAGACAGGGAGACAGGGAGATGGACGGACAGATGAACAGACAGACAGACAGACTGGGAGACAGATGGACAGACCTGGAGACAGACAAACAGGCGTGGACAAGAGACAGGCAGACAGATGGACAAACCGACATGGAGACAGACAGACAGGGAGACGGACAGACAGACACACAGCAGACAGATGGACAGACAGACAGACAGGGACACAGATGAGCAGGACAGACAGGTGGACAGGGAGACAGACAGACAGAACTGGAGACAGACAGATGACGAAAAGACACAGATGGACGGATGGACAGATGGACATCATGGAGACAGATAGACAAGAGAGGGAGACGGACAGGCAGATGAGCACACAGTGAGACACACAGGGAGACAGACAGTCATGGACAGATGGACCTGGAGACAGATGGACAAACAGGGAGACAGACAGACGGACGGATGGATGAACAGATGGACAGATGAGCAGACGGGCAGACAGACCTGGAGACAGACGGACAGATGGACAAATGGATGCACAGACAGACACAGAGGAAGACAGACGGACAGACAAAGAGATGGGCGGATGGACACACGGACAGCCGGACAGCCGTGCACCTCCCCCTGTCCTCCGCTGGGAGGAGGAGGAGGAGGAGGAGGAGGAGGAGGAGGAGGAGGAGGAGGAGGAGGAAGAGGCGGAGCCATGGCCCGTGGTGGAGCTGAGCCTGCAGCCTGGGCCCTGATCATGGCGCCGCCGGGGTCACCCCAGCCCCCCCACGCATGCACACATGTACCCAGGGTTTGGGTACTGACTCCTCCTGCGTGGGTGCTGGGTGCTCAGTCCTCCCCCGGCATCTCCACACAAGATGCTGGGTGCTCAGTCCCCCCTGGCGTCTCCACACAAGGTGCTGGGTGCTCAGTCTTCCTTTGTTAGTGCTGGGTGCTCAGTCCTCCCCCGGTGTCTGCATACGAGGTGCTGGGTGCTCAGTCCTCCCGTGCCTCCACACAAAGTGCTGGGTGCTCAGTCTTCTCATGTGGGTGCTGGGCAGTTAGTCCTGTGTCCCACACGAGGGCCTGGGTGCTCAGTCCTCCTCCCATGAATCCACAGGAGGCGATGGGCGCTCAGTTCTCCTCCCGTTCCTCCACATGAGGTGCTGGGTGCTCAGTCCTCCTGTGTGTGTGCTAGGCGCTCAGTCCTCCTCCCGTGCCTCCGTGAGGGGTGCTGGGTGCTTTGTCGCTCTCTGGGCCGCAGGGCCTGGCTCACTGTCTGTCGCTTCGGCTGCCCACAGGGGAAGGGAGAGACGGACAGACGGGTGGACACAGAGACAGGGAGGGAGACACACAGACAGGAACAGGCACTAACACAGACAGACCGACAGATGGGGTGACACAGACTGAGACAAACAGACAGACAGACGGTTAGACTGGCTGTGGGACAGTCAGGCAGCTAGAGAGACACAGACAGATGGAGAGGGAGATAGACAGACAGGGAGACAGACAGACAGACAGACAGACAGACAAGGAGACAGTCAGATGGACGGACAGATGGAAAGACAGACAGGGAGACGGACAAATGGACAGACAGACATAGATGGACGGATGGACAGGGAGACTGACAGACGGACAGATGGACAGACAGATGGATGAAAAGACACAGATGGAAAGACAGAGACACAGACGGACGAACAGGGAGGACAGATGGACAAATAGGGAGACAGGGAGAGAGACAGATGGACAGACAGACGGACAGACAGACGGACACACAGACGGACACACAAGCAGTGTGACAGACACAGAGACAGACGGACGGCAGACAGACGGATGGACAGACAGACGGACAGATGGACGAACAGGGAGACAGATGGACAGACAGACATGCAGCGAGAGACAGACGGACAGACAGATGGGCAGACGGACAGACAGACAGACAAGGAGACAGACGGATGGACGGACAGACAGGGACTAATGAACGTAGACAGATGGACGGACGCACAGAGCGACAGGCGCACAGGGTCCCAGGCCTGGGGTCAGACAGACGGACAGACGGATGGGCAGGGAAACCGAGGCAGACAGACAGACGGGTGGACACAGGGACAACTGAGAGAGAGACGGACAGACGGACACACGGACAGGCAAGGGGCCTACGGGAGGGCGGGGAGGAGGGGGACTGGGGCTCGAATCCCGGCCCGGCACCCAGCCACCCGGCACCCAGCTACTCAGCACCCAGCACCCATTACCCAGCCACCCAGGTTCTCAGCCCTCAGCACCCAGGTACTCAGCACCCCAACCCCCAGTACCCAGCCAGCACTCACCTACTCAGCACCCAGTACTGAGCACCCAGGTGCTCAACCCTCAGTGCCCTCAGCACCCAGCGAACCAGTACCCAGCACCCAGCCACCCACTACCCAGCTACCCAGCAACCAGCCACCCACACAGCTACCCAGCCACCAAGTACCCAGCCACCCAGCACCTAACCCCCCAGCACCCAGTACCAACACCCAGCCAATCAGCATCCAGTCCCCAGCTACTCAGCACCCAGCCACCCAGCACCCAGTACCCAGCATCACAGCCAGCCAGTACCCAGCTACCCAGTACCCAGCACCCACCACCCAGCACCCAGCTACTCAGCACCCAGATGCCAGCCTTCAGCATGCAGCTACTCAGCACCTAGCCACCATTAGCCATCATGCAACTACTAAGCACCCAACCAGTACCCAGCACCCAGCGACTCAGTACTTAGCCACCCAGCACCCAGTACCCAGCACCCAGCCATTCACCACCCAGGTACCCAGCACCAAGTACCCAGCAACCCAGCACTCAGCTACTCAGCACCCAGTATCCAGTTATTTGGACCTCAGCATCCAGCTAGTCAGCACCCAGCCACCCAGCTACTCAACCCAGTACCTAGGACCCAGCCGCCAACCACCCAGCACCCAGTACCTAGTACCTAGCCCATCAGCGTCCAGTACCCAGCTACTCAGCACCCAGCCACTCAGCTACCCAGCTACCCAGCACCTAATCCATCACCTAGTACCCAGCCAACCAGTACCCAGCACCAGGACACAACCACTCAGCACCCATCAACCAGTACCCAGCACCCAGCCAACCAGCCCCCAGTACCCAGCTACCCAGCACCCAGACACCCAGAACCCAGCCACCCAGCTAGCCAGCACCCAGTACCCAGCTACCAACCACCCAGTCACCCAGCACCCAACCACCCAGCACCCAGTACCTAGCACCCAGACACCCAGTAACCAGCCCCTAGCCACCCAGCACCCAGTACCCAGCACCCAGCTACCTAGTATTTAGCACTCAGCACCCAGAACCCCCAGCTTGCAAATTGCACACCCGTGTATCATTTTACCCTGTTTTGACTCCACTGCCTCTGTCCCGCCTGTCCGCTCTGCCCCACCCAGCCCCCCATCCATCGCCCGTCCTGCCCTGGCCTGAGCCTTCCAGTGCCCCAAGCAGAAACAACAGGAAACCGCCAGGGTGGGGCGGGGCTGGCCAAGGAAAGCAAAGATTTATCATTTCAACTTCACATCTGAGTAGTTCATTAAGAATGGGTAGCCATTTGACAGGCAGATACCAATGGGGAAGATTCCAGGAAGAAGAGACAGAGACAGGAAAGCAGGAAGAGAACAACTCTCTAGAAACCAGGAATTCCTGCTGCTGAATGCCATAAGCATTGTGAAAATTAAAAAGAAGCTGGGGTCAATTTGGGCTCCTTCCATAAGGCAGTGGAGAAGAGGTATTTAAGCATAAGACATACATTTTAGAAGTGTCCCAATGTACAGGGTGCTGGTGGCTCATGCCTCTCTGTCATCCTAGCTACTCAGAAGGCTGACCTTTGAGGATCATGGTTGAATGCCAGTGAAGACAAGAATGTCTGTTAAAGAGTATCATCCCCAATTAACTACAAAAAAAAAAAAAAAAAAAAAACCTGGAAGAGGCACTGTGGCTCAAAGAGACAGAGGACTAGCCTTGAAAAGAAAGGAAGAAGGGCTGGGAATATGGCCTACTGGTAGAGTGCTTGCCTTGTATACATGAAGCCATGGGTTCAATTCCTCACCACAACATATAGCAAAAAGCAAGAAGTGGAGCAATGGCTCAAGTGGTAGTGTACTAGCCTTGAGCAAAACAAAAACAAAAGCCTGTGACAGTGCTCAGGACCTGAGTCCAGGACTGGCAATGAAGGAAGCAAGGAAGGAAGGAAGGAAGGAAGGAAGGGAGGGGAAGGAAGGAAGGAAGGAAGGAAGGAAGGAAGGAAGGAAGGAAGGAAGAAAGGGAGAAACGAAGAAAGTCAGTGAACTCAGGGTCAGCACCTGCGTTCATGCCCCACAAACAATAACAACAACAAAGAATCCACAAAATGCTAGTTTTCCAATAAAAGATTAAAAATGTTAGAAATATGTTGCTAACTTATTAAAAAAAGACCCTAACACTTCAATTTTTAAATTTAGCTCAAATGAGCAAAGCATCAGGCAGAACTTCATATGGACCTATTTAAAAGGATCACATTGGCACTGAACTACATTGAGTTCCTACATCATCATCAGTATAGAGAAAATGAGTCTAACCTTACATTTCTTGTTTTTCAGAAAATGGAAAATGCTGAACTCTCATATAATTATTACTTCTAAATAGGCATAATTAGTTGGTTGAGAGCAATCATGATAGACCTAGTAGTTTTCAATGTTATCAAAAGTTCTAAAGGCCATCTTTGATCAGGAATCTTATTTTAGAATAATCCTCACAGCTACCATGTGCCTTATAATTAGAAAGACACCATCACCTCCACTTGGAGTAGCCAGCAGCCTCTCAATGTGTTTTCCTTTTTTAAAAAAAAATATATATATAATTACTTATTTATTGTCAAAGTGATATACACAGGGGTCACAGATCCATACATCAAGCCATGTTTTCTTGTACGCAAATGATGATTTCAATACATACCCGATCTAATATTCAGGATGTTTTAGGAATGAAATGAGATAATTAATGTAAGATCAATTACCAACAATTTTTAGAAAGCCGAGCTGTATGAAAGCTCAAACCTCATTGTTGGATCCTCAGAATTCATAGCATCTAGGACCATGCAACTCATTGTGTTTTACATCACACTTCTTCATATACATATGGGACCATCATATTATATTTCATTGTCCTTTCAAGGGTTCTACTCATTTATTTTTTTAAAGAAAATCTCAATACCAAAATGTGCACTCTAGTTCTCTAATTCTCTAAGAATAATGTAGTTTGCTGCATACAAACTACTGTCATTATGTATTTCTAAGCCATGTACATTGAACATAACAAAATGTGTTAAAATTAAAACACATGATTTAGCCAGGCACCTGGGGCTCATACCGGTAAACCTGGATACTCAGCAAGCTGAGATGCAGAGGGTCAGGGTTCAAAGCCAGCCCATTCAGTAAAGTCCAAAAGACTCCATCTCCAATTAACCAGTGAAATGCTGGGCTAGATGTGTAAGTGGCAGAATACCAGCTGAGTGGGCATACATGCCAGGATGAAGCCTTGAATTCAAACCTTGTTACTACAGGTGGTGGGAGAGGAGAGGAGAGAAAAGGGAAGGACAGGGGAGAGGACTGCAGGGGAGGAGAGGGGAAGGGAGGGGAGGACAGGAGAGGAGAGGAGAGGAGAGGAGAGAGAGCACAATACATGGTTTAATAAGATTCTAATAGTTCAATACCTATTTTTGTAGCTTTAGACTGGTTCACAGAAGGAAAAGATATTTCACAAGTGAATGAACAATTATGGAAAGCAAATTTCTGTCTTCCACATAATAAACACATAAACAATCTTCCAAGTAATGTTTTACATCTACATAACTGATTAACTAGAAAATATGCCAAAATACTTGAATTAGGAAAAGCAGTTCATCACTTAAAATATTGTAATTTATCTTTACAATCAGTTTGTAAAAACAACAACAACAAAAACAAAAAAGTAGCTGCTAAGTGCCAGTGGCTCTCACCTGTAATCCTAACTTCTCAGAAGCTTATGAGCTGAGACTCACAGCTCAAATCCATCCAGTCAGGAAAGTCTATGAGACTGATCTCCAAATAACTACCAAAAAAAGCTGGAAGTGGACCTTTGGTTCAAATGATAGTCTGCTAGCCTTCAGCACAAGAACAGCACACAAGCCCTGAGTTCAAGCCTCAGGACTGGCATAATGAACAATCATAAATAGACCCAACATATTCGACTAGCAATGTGGCTTAGCGGCAGAGTGCTCGCCTAGCATGCATGAAGCCCTGGGTTCCATTCCTCCCCACCACATAAACAGAAAAAGGTGGAAGTAGTGCTGTGTGTGTGTGTGTGTGAATAAAAGCAGCTCAGGGACAATGCTCAAGCCCTGAGTTCAAGCCTCAGAACTGGCAAAATAAAAACAACATTAAATTAAGTATGTAATCCTCCTGGTAATACTAATGAGAAATCATTAGTCCAAGGCCCAGGACTGGCCAAAAAAAAAAAAACAAAACAGAACCTAAATGCTTACATACAGTACTTAGAAATTTTCTAAGCACTATCTGCTGTGTATCTGTTTTCTAATACTGTACAGTAATATGGTAATACTATCATGACATTATAGCTGATTAATATACTCTATGAAGTTTTTAGTAAGTGCCACGACAGTAACAGCAGCTAACTGAGTATTACCACAAGGAATTGAGACCATGAGTGACAGGTGGTTGAACTTCTCTTTGTGTTTAAAAAACAAAATGAGTTTTCACACAAAAGGAGAAGGGACGGACTCACGGGAGGGGCCCAGAGAAGGTGATATCTACCAACATTTTCGAAGTGACTATGTAAGGAATTAAAAACATAGTCTTCTATTTTGAGAATTGTACTCAAGTCAAAAGTCCCTTCTGGTGGCCACCCATCTTGAAAGTGAGCCACTCAGAAGAGCAGAGAGTCACCCACTTTCCTTTCTTGATCTCTACACTATTATTGTGAGTAACTTCCTTCCAGTGGGCTAAAGTCAAGTCCACGGGAGTGGAAGGGACGTTGCCCATGCCTATCAGTCTCGTCAGTTGTTCAGTCCACAAAATAACAAGAGGTAAAACAATTCCAATAAAACAGAAGAAACAATACACACAGGCCTGATATTTAAAAGACTGACAAAATGGAGATCTCCTAAGCTGATCCGCTGGCTCTTGTGAAGAAGCAAAAGTAGCAGACCCAAGATCAAGGTGGGCAGGTTGAGCCTCCGTTAGGAGGCCCTCCTGGTCAGTTCCTGCCAAAAAGCGAACTGACTTGCACCATACAAGAAGGCGAGGTTGGACGATCACGATGGGCACCCCACCACCTTGGGACCAAGAGAAGGAAGAAGAGGCAAGGGATTCTGGCACACAGGCCTGCCCCGCTCTCTGCTTGCAGCTCCATGCTTCTTGGTGTAGACCTGAGCGGTAATGAATGCCTTCCCAGGTTGGGGCACTACTGGTGGTCTAATCCTGTGGTCCTGTTGCATTCCCATTTCTCCCTTGATTTCTTTCCCCCAAAGTTTGTTGCTACCCAGGTCACCCAAGCTGCATGGTTGAGGGAACAGGATACTGGTGAGGACAGCAGCTAGAGGCACAAGTGCCAATGGACTGGCCAGTAAGCAGCGCTGGGCTCCTTAGCCACGCCCACCACAAGAATATCACCCTTGACTTGAGCAAGTAGGACACAGTCCCCGGAAACTCTTTAGCACCTTCCAAGCCACTGTGTACTGGGTGCGCTCGCATGTGCATATGTGTGCCCGTGCTTGCTTACATGCGTGTGTGTTTGTTCCTGATGCTGTACATGGGTGTGCTTACTAAGCCGAAGTCTGTGTATGTGTAAATAGGTATGTGGATGTAGATCCAGGAGGACCCGGCACAGTGTGTTATGAGTGAGCATGTGGAGGTGGCGGGAAGGGAGACAGAGAAAGAGAGAGAGAGAGTCATCTCGTCTATGAGGAATTCTTTGTTCATGTGCGGTTGTATGAGTGTGTCATGTATGAGGTTGGACATAGGGAGTTCCAATTGTGTGCATGTTTACTTGCTTATTTGAAGTTCCCAGACACCAATCATTTGGCAAAGTCTCCCCTTTTGTGCTGTCCTCTGCACAAAGGTCTCCGGACATGAGGCCTGGGATACCTACCTGCCTCTGCTCTTGGAGATCTGCATGACAGTGACAATGACACCTATGAATACTGTTGCTGGGTGCTAGTTTGCCTTGGTCAGGGCAGGGAAGGGTCAGATATCACTTTCCCTAGTGTCTTAGCATAGCTTCCTGCAGGAGCCTTAAACATATGGCAGTGAGCCACGGGCACCAAGATTGCCAGCTCCTGCCTCTAGACAGTATAATCCTTGGCTGCTCAATAGCAGGAAGTAGCAGGCAGGGATCTGGGCCAGAGAGTCCAAGGCAAGCGGGAAGACAAGAGTTAAGCAGACACTAGTGCAGAAAGGAGATGCCCAGATTCGCTGACCTGCTAACCTTGAATCTCCCTTATGCTCTCAGCAAGAGAGATGAGGTTGATTGTGAGAGAGGTGGCGGATCCATACACCAGCCACTTCCAGGACTGGCAAGGGCAGAGGCGGTGGGGAGCTGTCTCACATGGGTTCAACCAGGATGTGGGAAGATGGAGTAGGAGGGGACGTGGAAAGTGTATTTGCCTAGGACCCTGGCCCAAGCCGTTCCCAGCAGAATGGCCAGGGGAGGGATGTGCGGCTCTACACATCCTGTGCATCCCCGAAGGCCTGTGAGAACTAGTGAGAACTTACAGCAAACCCCCAAGGGGCCCTGTGTACTTTTTGCTATGGCAACTCCAGTTGGAACACTGGCTCAAGTCAGCAGGAGGCGCCTAGTACCTGGCCATGTCACAGAGCTCCAAACCATATGGGCACTGCCCAGAGGCTTCCCAGCACCCCAGGTGCAAATGCACTGTTAGTGAGGCACCAGGAGGCCCTGCTGGCCTGTGAGCACCAACTGCCTACCTCTAAGCAGCCTCACTACCCCTCCCTTAAGGCTGTTCCTGTTGGAATGCAAATGAAAGCACACATCAACAAAGTGGGCAAGGAATGGAGAAACAAAACATCCGGCCACCCCCTGGAGGCTTTTCTGCATAGTGGGTCGCATATGTGCAGTCCTTCCTGCTCAGAAAAACACAGGGCTGCTGCCTAGCAAGCCAGGCAAGGTCTTCAGGTGGTCTTGGCCAAGGGGGCAGAGGCCGTTTCCAGACCAATCGGATGTCAGTCATAAAACCAGAAGGCAGGAAAGGAGTGCCGCTTCCCTCCTACCTTTGTCACAAACCTCCTGTACACAGAAAAGGAGCAGAGGGGCTTGGGCACAGAGCAGGCAGACAACAGATTAGATAAATGGGGATTGGTGTTCACCAGAGTACTGAGAGATCCCAGGTGTGCAGAGGGTGTGAGCAGAGGGAGATTTGGAGAAGATAAGAAGGGCTAGGCCAGGGTGAGGCAGTTGTAATTTCCCCAGAAGAAGTGAAGAGGTGCATGGGGAGGTGTGCAGCCTGTGAACCTCAAGAGGAGGAGGGGGAAATTGGGAAGCAGAGGCAGAGGCAAAGAGGCAGTGACACAGAGGCATGTGTGAGTTGAAAGCAGTCCAGAGCAGCAAGGCAGGGACAGGAGGGCTAGGAGAGAGAACTCAGAGGGAGTTATCAGCAAAGGAGGTATGTGTGCAGGGGACAAGGCTCAGGAACTCAGCTGCAGATGGCAGGTGGTGGCTAGGAAGGCCAGGTTGGGAGTCCCACCACCCTGGGACCAAGTAGAAGGGAGAAGAGGCAAGGGATTCTGGGGCACAGGCCTGCCCCATTCTCTGCGTGCAGCGCTGTGCTTTAGGGTGTAGACCTGAGGGGTAACGAATGCCATCCTTGGTTGGGGCACTACTGGGGTGTAATCATGTGGTCCTGTTACATTGACATTTCTGCCTTGATTGCTTTCCCGAAGAGTTTGTTGCTACCCAGGTCTCCGAAGCTGCATGGTTCAGGGAATGGGAGACTGGTGAGGACAGCAGGGGGAGGCCCAAGTGCCAATGGACTGTCCAGTAAGCAGCCCTGGGCTCCTTCGCCACGCCCACCACAAAAATATCACCCTGGACTTGAGCAAGTAGGACACAGTCCTCGAAAACCCCTTAGCACCTTCCAAGCCACTGTGTACTGGGTGCGCTCACGTGTGCGTGGGTGTGCCCCTGCTTGCCTACATGCGTGTGTTCCTGATGCTGTACAAGAGTGTGCTTCCTAAGCCTACGTCTGCATATGTGCAAATAGGTATGTGGATGTAGATCCAGGAGGACCCGGCACAGTGTGTTATAGTGAGCATGTGGGGGTGGCGGAGAGGAAGAGAGAGAAAGAGAGAGAGAGAGAGTGTCGGCTGGCCTGTGAGGAATGTTTTGTTCATGTGCGGTTGCATGAGTGTGTCAGGTATGAGGTTGGACAGAGGGAGTTCAAAGTGTTTACACGTTACTTGTTTTTTGAAGTTCCCGGAAACCAATCATATGGCGAAGGCTCCCCTCTTGTGCTGTCCTCTACACAAAGGTCTCCGTACTTGATGCCAAGCTGCCTCTGCTCTTGGAGATCTGCATGACAGTGATGATGCTGCCTATGAATATCATTGCTGGGTGCTAGTGTGCCTTGGTCACTGCAGGGAAGGGTCAGATATCCCTTTCCCTGGTGTCTTAGCAGAGCTTCCTGAAGGAGCCTAAAACATATGGCTGTGAGCCACGGGCACCAGGATTGCCAGCTCCTGCCAATAGCCAGTATAATCCTTGGCTGCCCAATAGCAGGAAGTAGCAGGCAGTGATCTGGGGGAGAGAGGCCAAGGCAAGAGGGCAGACAAGAGGTAAGCGGAAACCTGCCCAGGGAGGAAATGCCCGGATACGCTGACCTGTTTTTCTTGTATCTCCCTTGTGCTGTCAGGAAGACAGATGACATTGAGGGTGAGAGAGGTGGCAGATCCAGACACTGGCCGCTTCCACGTCTGGCAAGGGCTGAGGCGGTGGGCAAGCTGTCCCACACGGGTTCAGCCAGGATGTGGGAGGATGGAGCAGGAGGGGAGGTGGAAATTGTATTTACTTAGAAACCTGGCCCAAGCCAGCCCCAGCAGAATGGCCATGGGAGGGATTTGCGGCTTCAGAGGTCCTGTGAACATCAACTATGTCACTGTAACACAAGGGCTGGAGGAAGACTGACAGGATGACTTGCATTGTGCAGGTGTTTCTACCAGAAGATAAGAAGGCATTGTAGCAGGCAGGGTCAAGGCTAAGGCTACAGAATGAAAGTCATGTTTTCTGGCCCATGGGGAACTGAAGTATGCAAACGCTGGTCTGACAGCTACCATTTTATAACAGATGATCTGCTAATTGCATTTTATTAAATACTAAAAAATGTTGGGTGAGTAAAAGCATAAATAATACTCGAAATGAGTACTAACTATGATAAGGGCATCCAAACTCACAGGAAAACTTTTTTTAAGCACAAAAATGGATTCCATGACAGCATTTATTTCAAAATTTCTGTCTTCTCAGAATTAATGTTTTAAACAATGATTCGTATAACTATCAATATTCCAATGGTCTTCAAGTTAATGCATACAAACGTAAAATTTTGTAAGGTTTACAAAGATATGAAATTCAAATTATAAGGTGATATAACTGTGGTAGATATGGAGAACTGCAAATTCTAGCAATAAGCAAATATAGTAAAGGTAAACTCTGGAGACTAAGTTGTTTTTATTTACATAAGGAGTTTTTGACTAGTAAATAGCCAATCAATGTAAGAAGAAAAGGTATTCTCATCAGTGATAGTTGAATACTATCCTATCTCAAAACATTCTGGCTTTCTCTGAAATGGTTTTGAGAGGAGTCACTGTTTGGATTTTCCTTCTAAGTGTATAATGATTTAGCTCTAATGATACAAATGACTTAAATTAACATAATTCTGAGTGCATACTTGACTAACAAATCTTAAGATTTTAGATATATTTTAGGATTAAAGTGATTCCCAATTCAATGTTTCTATCGGACTGAAACTACCGTGCTATCTCCTCATTTCTTCTGAGTAGTCACTATTAAACTTCTCCATGAGTTTACATATTTTTTACAAACTTATTAAATCATTAGGGACTCTGTCTTATGGTGTAGGAAGGACAGAAACACAAAACCAAAATGAAGCCAAAACTTCAAGAAGATGACACAAAAAGTACACAAAAGTCAGCCCTGGAAATAAGGGCAGAATAAGGGAAATAAGGGCTATCATTAGAAAGTAACCTAAAGGTTCAGGGGAAGAAGAAATTAGTTTTGGACAGGAAGACCAGTATCTGAACTGGCCCCCAAGAGGCCTGAAGTTAGAAGGCTGTTTGCGTGTTCCATACTAGCGGGAACAAATCACAGAGGGGAAAAAAGAGAAAAGAAAAGAGGGAAATCTGGGAATATGGAAAGGAGCTCCATTGTGAAAGGCTTTTAGTATCAGACCAGGAAGGACTAAAGGAAAAGCAGTCAATTCAGGTTTTTAAGAAGAAAAAAAATGCAATCAAAACCAGCTCAAATTAAGAGTTCTCCTCACTGTGCCTCAATAATCAGCTCTTGTCTGTTGAAAACAAAAAGTAGTGTGCCCATGGTCCATACCTATAATGAACCTACTCAGAATGCTGAGATATGCAGATCACAATTTGAAGCCAGCCTGGGCAGAAAAGCCCATGAGACTCACGTCTAATTAATCATCAGAAAGCAAAAGGGGAGCTGGGGCTCCAATGGCACAGCGCTGGACTTGAACAAAAATGCTCAGCTATAGTGCCCAGGCCCTAGTTCAAACCTCAAGAGCACACACACACACACACTCACACACACACACACACACACACACACACACACACACACACACACCAGCTCAGAGATTACTAGACATAATAGCCTAAAAGTTGTCATTTGAGCCTAAATAAAGCTATATACAATGCTGATTGGGAATAACTACAAGGCCTTTAGAAGTAACAAATGCCATTTGTAAGGAAATGGAAGGACTTGGAAAAAATTATACTAAATGAAGTGAGACAGACCCAAAGAAACATGAACACTATGGTCTCCCTTATTGGGAATAATTAGTACAGGTTTAGGCAAGTTATAGCAGAGCATCACAAGGCCCAATTGCTATACCCTTATGAACACATAAGATGATGCTAAGTGAAATGAACTCCATGTTATGGAGACAATTGTTATATCACAGTTGTAACTACTTTCAATGTCCCATGTGTATCTGTAGCTTCTACTATTGATGATGTTCTTGTATCACCTTCCTGTGGTTGTACCTACACTATCTCTGTAATTTTCTGAGTATATTGGAAACCGTGTATACTGATATTGGAACTAGGAAATTGAAAGGGAATACCAAAATTGAGAGACACAGGGTAAAAAAAGACAAACAAATACAAAAGCAATACGTGCAAAAATGTTTGGTGTAAGTGAACTGAACAACTCAGGGGGGGAAAGGGTAAGGGGGAGAGTGGAGTGGGGTTTGAGGAACAAGGTAACAAACAGTACAACAAATGTATCCAATGCCTAATGTATGAAACTGTAACCTCTGTACATCAGTTTAATAATAAAAATTTGAAAAAAAAGAAAAAAATAAAGGAATTACATCACAAGGATAGTAAAAAAATGTAAGTAACAAATGTAAGACTTATAGAAAAGCATGAACTGGATGACAGCAAGACAGAAAATAAAACAGTAGGCGGCTATCTGGAGGAATAGAATGAGCCAATAGATTCAGTCTTGGAGGTACGATATAGAAGGTGACACTAACACATTTTATTTGGGATGACCACCCTGTAACTACAACTCAAAACCCCAGAGGTGAAAGTCAACACAGAAGTTTCTTCCAAACAGAGGACAACGTCAATATCAAGACATTAAAAAAAAAGAGAGAGAAAGAGAGAGAGAGAGATCCAGTAAAATTCATGGGGGCTGTTCTTGCCAGCCCAAGGAAGAAAGGATTCTGAGGGGAAGAGACCAGCGAAAAAGAAGACAATCAAGAAAAATGTCATAAAAGAGAATGTAAGTTTGAGCAAGGAAGAACACTCAGAGAGACAAATGCTAGAGAGAGGGGAAACACCTGAGAAAGTACTTATGGTCTTCCTGTCAAAATCATCTTCCCCTTTCACACATCCTACAGAATTGTTAAAACGATGACTGGTCTAGTCCTTGGCTAAGGTAGTTTGAAGTTTTTTAACCTATACCAACCTTGGTCTATTGATGACATGGGTCATGAATATCTGGGTCCTACGTGAAGGTTAAAATCTCATTGCTACCCAGGCTGTAAGCATGTAATCTATAATGGCACTGGACTCGGCTCTCCACTCCACTTCCCTCCATGGATACAGCACTTCAGAACTATTTGACACAAATTACCTATCTTCAGAACTGGCTTGAAACTAAGCTTCCATCCATCTCTACCCGTTTAATACAATCAAGCCAAGCCACTGCACGAATTGCCTCCCAGCAGCCCCTCCTCTCCTTTCATTCCCTGCACGGGATCATCTGTTGGTCAGACATCAATCCTACTCTCTGGTGAACAGCTGACTCTGTTAGGGGTCGGTAGAAGGACCACCCAGCAGCTGCACCATGTTTTAGAGACAAAGCATGGTGGCCAATGTTTATGAGAATTGGAATACGGGGAAGCAAAGCAGTTAAAGCCCTTGGTAAGTGAAGAAACATTGTGCAAGTTAGCTCTTGGGAAAATGTTCTCCAGTGACTTCTCTGACATCATTCACAAGGCAGACAAGCAGGCAGTAACAGTCAACTTGCAGATTATGCACTTAATCCTCATGCATTTATTTTTATTTATTTTATTTTTTTTGGCCAGTCCTGGGCCTTGGACTCAGGGCCTGAGCACTGTCCCTGGCTTCTTCCCGCTCAAGGCTAGCACTCTGCCACTTGAGCCACAGCACCGCTTCTGGCCGTTTTCTGCATATGTGGTGCTGGGGAATCGAACCTAGGGCCTTGTGTATCCGAGGCAGGCACTCATGCCACTAGGCTATAGCCCCAGCCCCCCTCATGCATTTATTGACACTCTACTTGGTGCGAGACATTGTGTAAAGACTAGATCATTTACCCACTTTAATTCATAGGCATGACTGAAACCCTCAAAGACTCTCTTGTTCAAATCTAGTTTGGCTTTAAGATCAGAGATCAAATGCCAGCACCTCCAGACAGATATCCATGAACCTTTCTCAGGCAACAGTAACAACTCTTTTCTCCCAAGTCTCATAGAATGCTGTTCATGGACTTCTTTTATGAAACACAATGATCCTCATACATTGTAATTCTTTACATGTGCTCTCTCCTAGTAAACTTTCTCTCTATATATGCACATATACATACGTGTCTATATATATGTGTGTATACATTGCGTATATATATGCATATATACATACGTATATATGCATATATATAACTGAAATCCAAGATTCATGTCGTGATAATACCCCATTATCTTCCCACATCCCAAAGCATAATGCATCTCCTTTGATAATGAGTGCGTTCATGAGCTAGACTTTGTCCACCAAAGGCTCGATACATATTAGAAGTTTGATTATATAAAGGCATTAATCTTATTCTCTGCAATTAAAAGTCAATCTTAACATCTAAAAATAGGGAAAATAAAACTGTAAATAAGTGCAACATAGCAAATTATCCTAATTCCAATGTTAACACTTTATGTGGTACAATTTGATCAAGATGAGATTCAACTTCACCTTTCATCTTTCTATCTAATAGACTTTTCTAAAAAGAAACAAATACATTAAATTACAAAAATTTATAACTTAAGTGTTTCAAGTGAACTGTTTTGAAATACTTTAGTATATGAATTATTCTTAAATCTTACGGGTTCATTAAAATGGCTCCAATGAGTATCCGATTCTCATCTATCAACAAAGTTATTTGTGAGCAAGGAAACTGGGTTACTGTGTGTTTTTGATAGTTTGGAATAGCTAAAATTCACATACCTTTCTAATTTACCATCATTTGGTTCAAATGGTCTAATTTACCAAAAGAAAATCTTGATTCTTTTTGAGAAAATACTGAGGCTACATGGGCTAAATAAATAGGAAAAAGGACCCTAAGCCTTTTTGATTTCAGGAGATGAGTATCTAGTAAGAAGAGTAATGGGTTAGTGTTTAGAATTCTAGGTCCATGCTTAGATGAATGAGCTCTTTGTTGTCAGTAAGTAGTTGGCTTTGTCATTTTTTTTTTTGGTGCCAGTTTTGGGACTTGAACCCAGGATTCTGGGTGCTGCCCCTGAGCTTTTATGCTCAAGGCTACTATTCTACCATTTGAGCCAGAGCTCAGCTTCTGGCTTCTTAGTGGTTAATTGCAGATAAGGGTCTCACAGACTTTCCTGCCCACACTGACTTTGATCCACAATACTCAGATCTTAGTCTCCAGAGCAGCTAAGAATATGGGCACCTAGGTGTCTAGTACCCGGTTACTGGTTCTCTTGCCTTTAAACTAGATATGAGAACTTTAAAAGCTTGAAAATTGAAATTAAGTCAGAAGTAAGGAAATGGAAAAACCTCCCATGCTCCTGGATTGGGAGGATTAATATAATCAAAATGGCAATATTGCCAAAGGCTATCTACAAATTCAATGCAATACCCATTAATATCCCACCACCATTTTTTAATGACATAGAGAAAGCAATCCAGAAATTCAAATGGAACAATAAAAGACCTAGAATAGCAAAAACAATCCTAGGCAGAAAGACCAGTGCTGGAGGAATAACAATACCAAACTTCAAGCTGTATTATAAAGCTATAGTAATAAAAACAGCTTGGTATGGGCACCAGAACAGGCCTGAAGACCAATGGAACAGAATTGAAGACCCAGAAATGAACCCACAGAACTATGCCTACTTAATCTTTGATAAAGGAGCTAAAACAATAGTATGGAAGAAAGATATCCTCTATAACAAGTGGTGCTGGCAAAACTGGCTCAACACATGCAACAAACTGAAACTAGATCCTTATATGTCACCCGGCACCCAAATCAATTCCAAATGGATTAAAGACTTCGAAATCATAACAGACACCCTGAAAACACTAAAGGAAGGAGTAGGAGAAATACGTGGGCTCCTTGGCACAGGATGGAACTTCCTTAACAAAGACCCAGAAACGCTACAAATCAAAGAAAGGTTGGACAAATGGGACTGCATCAAACTGCAGAGCTTCTGCATGGCAAGTGACATAGCTCGCAAGATAAACAGAAAGCCCACAGACTGGGAGAAGATCTTTACTGGACATTCAACAGACAAAGGCCTCATATCTAAAATATATGCAGAACTAAAAAATTACCTTCTTTCAAAACAAAACGGCAAAGAACCAATAGCCCCCTCATCAAGTGGGCTAAAGACTTACAAAGAGACTTCTCTGATGAGGAAATGAGAATGGCCAAGAGACATATGAAAAAATGCCCTACATCACTGGCCATGAAAGAAATGCATATCAAAACAACACTGAGATTCCATCTCACCCAGTAAGAATGTCCTATATAAAGAAAACTAACAATAACAATTGCTGGAGGTGATGTGGCCAAAAGGGAACCCTAATCCATTGTTGGTGGGAATGTAAACTGGTTCAGACACTCTGGCAAGCAGTATGGAGATTCCTCAGAAGGCTAAATATAGAACTCCCCTATGACCCAGCAGCCCCACTTTTGGGTATCTATCCAAAAGACCACAAACAAAATCACAGTAATGCCACCAGCACAATAATGTTCATCGCAGCACAATTTGTCATAGCACGAATCTGGAGCCAAGCCAGATGCCCCTCAGTAGACGAATGAATCAGGAAAATATGGTACATATATACAATGGAATTTTATATTTCTATCTGAAAGAATGACATTGTCCCATTTGTAAGGAAATGGAAGGTCTTGGAAAAAATTATACTAAGTGAAGTGAGCCAGACCCAAAGAAACATGGACTCTATGGTCTCCCTTATTGGGAATAATTAGTACAGGTTTAGTCCTGTCATAGCAGAGCATCACAAGGCTCAATAGCTATACCCTTATGAACACATAGATGATGCTAAGTGAAATGAACTCCATGTTATGGAAACAATTGTTATATCACAGTTGTAACTACTTTCAATATCCCATATGTATCTGTAGATTCTATTATTGATGATGTTCTTGTATCACCTTCCTGTGGTTGTACCTACACTATCTCTGTAATCTTATCTGAGTATATTGGAAACCGTGTATACTGGTATTGGAACTAGGAAATTGAAAGGGAATACCAAAATTAAAAGACACAGGGTAAAAAAAGACAAACAAATACAAAAGTAATACTTGCCAAAATGTTTGGTGTAAGTGAACTGAACACCTCAGGGGGCGAAAGGGATAGGGGGAGGAGGGAGGGGGGAATGAGGGACGAGGTAACAAACAGTACAACAAATGTATCCAATGCCTAATGTATGAAACTGTAACCTCTCTGTACATCAGTTTGATAATAAAAATTGAAAAAAAAATAAAATTAGATATCTCTCAAAAGGTTTTTAATGAGATGCCATCAGTATGACACAGTAGGAATAAGGTTGAATTAAGTATCTCAGTACCTGTGGCCAACTTAAATTGACACAGAAACCAATTAACTACCACAAATCTGCTCATATTTATCAATATACATCATCTTACATTATACCCAATCTCTCAATACTGACAGGAACAAGCATCCTTGTATCATAATTCATACATATATAACCAGACAAACTAGCCTTTCTCCAGAAGGAACACACCAGTACATGGGCAATGTTTATACTTCACAAGATCCAATCATTTAAGTGCAATAATAGGATGTACCAGGCAAGGCACTGGTGGCTCCCACTTGTAATCCTAACTATTCAGGAGGCTGAGATCTGAAGATCAAAGTTTAAAGTCAGCCCAGGAAGAAAAATCCATTGAGATGCTCATCTCCAATTAATCACTGGAAATCCACAAGTGGAGCTCAAAGTGGTAGAGTGCTAGTCTTAAGGAGAAAAGCTCAGGGGCAGGCTCTCAGGCTGAGTTCAAGCCCCATGACCAACCAAATTAAAAAAAAAAAAGCAAGTGATATCAAATTAACAACACTTAACACTACGATACCTCTTAGGTTACATAACAAGCAACTTAAGGAGAACACTGGCTTAGTATATTTACATATGTGCACAGAAAACTCCTAAATGCACAAATACAATCATAAGTAAATAAAGAAGACATAGTCCTGACAATTATTTTACAGTTGCCCATGTGGTCACCTGTGGTTACTTATAATTACTTTCTCTCTCTACTTATTCTGTTTTCCCTTTGTCTCACCAAGCTACTTATGGTTTTATACTGGGCCAGGTAATACAAACCTTCATTCTTAAAGGGTCTGTACAACTGATAGTCCATTAGATATGGTAACTGTAATAGTTTTCCATCGGGGTGGGAATGTGACTTAGTGGTAGAGTGCTTGCCTAGCATGCATGAAACCCTGGGTTCGATTCCTCAGCACCACATATGTAGAAAAAGCCAGAAGTGTCTCTGTGGCTCAAGTGGCAGAGTGCTAGACTTGAGCAAAAAGAAGCCAGCGACAGTGCTCAGGCCCTGAGTCCAAGCCCTAGGACTGGCAAAAAAAAAATAGTTTTCCATCGACCCTAATCACAGAACACGTTAATACCAAAAGGCACCTTCGGGGATCTTCTAGGACCCAGACACTAGGAAGTAGCTATCCGATACCCCCTGATTGCAAACAGATCCATCACCCCAGCCAGCACAGTAGCTTCCTTCTTTGCTTGTCCATTCAGAGGCATGAGAAAGCCACAGCGTCCAGGGAGCAGAATTCACTTCCAGTTCAATGGAACCATTGTGTCTCCCGATTGAAACATTCCTTCCTTTAGGACAAAGGCCTCTAGGTAAGCACAAAGTAAGATCATAGGAACAGGAAACAAAAATTTTGTTAATGGGTCACTAAGAGTAATCGTGGTGTCACTACCATGTTCACCATATGATTCTTCAATCCATTGATTCTAATTTCAGAGAAAAATCCCACCTATTCAATTCACAGTATCACAGTCTCCTGGGGAAGCTTGGTAGGCTTGATGGGAGTTATGGCATCATGACAAAGTCTTCCACCACACTGTCCTGCCAGCAGCTGCAGGATGTCATAGCAAACCAGTGAATTCTACCACCATGAGCATTATGTCTATCCTTTGCTGGAAGGTGAGTCCCTTGACCAGAAGCAATGCTATTTGAATACCATGATGGCAGATCAAACATTCTATAAGTCCATGGATGGTAATTTATCACAATCATTGCATGCAAGGAAGGTGTATATATAGGAAATGAGAATTCCAGTAAGAACAAATACTGCTCTATGACAAAAGTGATCCGAAGAAATATATCCACCATCATTAGCTTCAATCACTCTGGAAAACAGTACCCTATCAGCCACCACTACTCATCTCTTTGGTCAGCTGACTGGGCAATCAGCAATGGCCATAGCAGGGTCAGCATGGCGAGTCAGTCATGCTTTCGAAGCCATGCATATTCCCCACCCAGTGGTTCATGGCCATTTTGCACATGGCTCCATTGTGTAAGAACAGGAGTGGCATGGGAAAAAGGATGATTTCTAGCCACAAAAAGGAGCAATCTTTTCACTTAATTACAAACATCATCCTCCACTCAGGTTTTCTTTTGGTATTGTGCCCACTCAGCAAGTTCTACCACCTACCTCATCCCCAATTTCCTTGTGACCAATTTTCCAGTCATGCCTCTTCTAAGTCCCTAACCAGCTAGCCAAACAATTCACACAAGAGCTCATATATCCATAAAGTCACTCAACTGGCCCCTTCTCCCTATAAGCCAACCAACAGAGACACTGCTCAATGTTCTGCCCACCTAGAGAATTTCCCTTTACCAGCGTCCTTTCAAGGTCATCCTAGTACAGAGTCAAAGTGCTACAACTATCTACTCTTACACGGTGCCTGAATATCACACAGAAGGTTCTGTAAAGCAGGCCCCAGTTTCTTCTTCTGTCAGCTGATCACAGGAAACTTACTCTAAAGCCACAGGTATGGAATGAGAAGAATAAGAGTGCGACAGGACTTCAGACCATAGGCATTTGGGCTATTTCTTATAACTTACTTGTTCCTCTCTTTACTACTGGGAAGCATGTATATTCTCATCTGAATATTTGAGAGGTATTGAATTTTTGAAATCTATTTTGAGATTCTATCGTTTTAGATTTTCAGAGGAATAGGAGTAGAAAGAATCATCAAGAATAAAGATTAACAGAGTTTTAATCTCACATCCTATTATTATTTTTCCAATTTCACCAAAACCTCATTTTTTCAGACTAGTGTTCAATTGAAATCCTCTTAATGCTCATGAGGCTTTTGTGGCAACATGGCAAAACGTCTAAGAATTACAAAGACCTAAGTTTGATATTTGCCAATACCATTGCTGAAGTCTTGGCAATTAAATCTCTAGGCCTCCTGTAAATTTGGGTCTTACGCATAAACTCTTAATCTACCTTCTGATAGTACAGGGTAGATTTTGAGTGTTCTCACCACAAAAATGATAATAATCTGCGATATATATGTTAGCTAGATTTAACCACTCTATGTGTAAAATATGTTGTACTTGATAAGTATGTATCATTTTACCTGTAGATTTTTATAAATATGTTGATTAAAAATGGAGGGAATACTACCTATGAGATACTGAGTTCAATCAGGGAAAAGCCATTTACAGGTAATGTTTATATTTGAACAAGAGCTTAGAATTTTTTTTTCTTTAGAAATTTTATTTAAATATACGGAAAATAGTTATGGATGGCAAAAGGTGCTATTTATCCTGTATTTTTTATTTTTGTAATTTTTTATTCTTTTATTATTTAAAAGGTGATGTACAGAGAGATTACAAGAACATGTCAGGTAATGAGTACATTTCTTTTTAGACAATGTCACCCCTTCCGCAAGCTCTCTCCCTGTGTTTTCTTCCATTCCCCCCACACAAGTTATATAGTTAATTTTCAACATAGTGTCTAGTGAGTATGTCTCTGTTTCTTTCATGGTTTTGAGCATCACAGTTATTGATAGCATGTCCGAACCTGCTTCCTGGCTCTCCCATTGCACTCCTTGATCCCAATCATTCTACAACACCACAGTAATCAAGGGGATCTTTCTAAAACATGGCACATCACTTTTCTAGCTAAAACTTTCCAATGTGTTCTTAGAATATTTGAAATTAAGTCTAAACTTTCTATTATGGTTAATAAAACTACACACAACTTCTTTTATGACTCTATATCAGTTTTCTTTTAGGCTAGATAAAGTGTGAAGTACCCTGCACACACACACATACACACACACACACACACACACACACACACACACAACTCCTTTAGTTCTTACAAGAAAGTTTGAGAAGGTTGGCTGAAAGAGAGAAAAAAGCTGAGGAATTAAGATTAACAAACCTTCCCTAGAGCACCTAATTAGTAAGGCTTGCAACTGCTTCACACCCAGTTTTCAACAATGTCTAGCACTTACTACATATCTTCTGCTAGACACTGAATGAATGTCTTTATATAAAGGTAACCACTTAATAGGACATATGCCACATGATGATATTATTATTCTCAAATGGAGAAAAAAGCTTGGACTCAAAGAAGTTAAGTAACTGGATTAAGTCACAGAAGTAGGAAATGGCAAGGCTGGAGTTTAAATAAACCCAGGACAGTCCCACTTCATACTGCTAACCCTAAGCATTTCCTCCTCCACATCCTCCTTCTCTTCCTCTTCCTATTATGCCAGTCCTGGAGCTCAAGCTCATAGCCTGGGAACTGTCCCTGGGCTTATTTTGAAGAGCTTAGGTTTTTTAATACATTTTTAGCAAGTTTACTTAGGCTCATCTACCCTCCCATTGCATAATGAAAAAGTTCATATTATTCTGTATGAGTCAGTACTTTGCTGAGATAAATTTTTTCAATACCATCTGTTTCATCAAATAAAATTCCTACTCTACATTAAAGATCAGCTATTGTATCATTCATAACATCTGTACAAATACAATTTCGAGATATGTAAGGGGGTTGGAAATTTTTATCTTTCATATATTATGTTCCTACAGCTTGTTTATGCTGTATTTTGGAGTCCAACTGGAAGATGAATCTTTGCCCCTCTGTCTGAAGTAGTTTCACGTACAACCCGTTTATGATTATAACTCTGTTGTAGTTCCTATCTCTTATATTTTTAGAGTTTTAACTCATTCCATGTTTGAAACCAAAAGACAATCGCTGTGCTATTTGTCTATGAAAGGTGATTGTGCACAGTTTAACATTTGGCAAGCAAACGAGAACCATGACTATTTCTGTTAACATAGGAGGAATCCCCATCAGGGAAGTGACTTCAACTGAAAGGAAATATTTGGATAGGAGGAAGAGGGAAGGACAGAAAAAGAGCAAATAAAACTTGTCAAGGGACCACTGTGTTGGGAGCCTTTTCTCTAGACTCGGTGCATTGAAAAACTCCATTATGGAGGTATCATTCACATTCACACACGAGCAAAACAGTATCAAAGACTATTATTCCACACCACAGCTAATATGGTGAAGAGGGGAATGGATCCCAGCTGTCTCCTCCATGAAATTGTGCAGCTTTCAGACTGAAGCTAAGTGGACAGCATATCTACTCTGTAGCATAGTGGAGAGGGAAAGAAATGAGTCCCAGATTGGATAGTGAAGAGTGCCAACCTCAGAAAAGAAGGACTGAAGGAGGGTGGGGAGAGAGGAGAGATGAGGTGCAACAGTTATCACCAGCACAAAGGAGGAAAGATAATTTCAAAGGAAGGGTACTTGAGAATGGTCAGTATTAGGAAGTTCAATCAATAAAAGAACAGGCTCTCCACCTGATAATGCAATCACCATTAACCCAAAAAAGCATACAAATCATCATTAATGCCTTCTTCTCCCTCACCAATTAGTAGCAGGGTTCAAATGAATTCCCTTGCCAGGCCTTCCTTTCCATCCTTTCTGCCCTCACTCTACTTCAAACGTTTACTCCCCAGCTGAGAAAATTGTAGCCAGGTCTTATGGTTTCTAGTTGGTGCCCTGGATTCACCCAGCTTCTTCTCTTCAAAATAGTTTCATGTGACTCTTCTGTGCAGAGTTCAAAAGGAATTTCCCCCCACACCCCTGTCACAAATCCAGTATTTTTCCAGTCTTTACACTCTCTAGACACCTTTTTACTTTTAAGCCGCTGTCCCATATGACACTAACTAACCCTATGAGCTTTATCTGCTTGACTTCATCAGTGGCTGTGAACTACTTGCTCTCTGACCTTTATTCTATCTGTACCTCAGTTTATCAGCTGCAAACATGGAAATAAATTTTTTTAAGAAAAATAGTGCTTATCCCCTATAATTAGAGAATAAAACATGCAAAACTCTTGAAATAGTGCCTGACTGCACTATTGAATAAGCACTCAATGAATTTTAGTTATAATTGTATTAACTTTATGATTTTATAATTAACTTTTCAGCTAAATGTCATACAAAAACCCCCAACAACAACAAATAGGACCATGAACAGTGTATTGGTACCACGTAACATTTAGCCTCCACGTTATGCTTTTAGCCACTTTGCCATGATCCCAACAAACTGCCCAAGTTCTGCCTCTAAAAGGCTCTCCATGTATTCTGACTATCTACTCTGAACAGCCTGTCATACTTAAATGACTGATTCCTAAATATAGTCATTCTAAATCCAATCACTACCCTTTCAGAAGCGTTGTCGCTGAACTCTTTCTGAGAGCAATGGCCTACCAATTTGGAATATTTTTACTTTTTGTGTAATGCTTATTAATTTATTGCTTGTAATTTTTTTTGCCAGTCCTGGGGCTTGAACTCAGGGACCTGGGCACTGTCACTGAGCTTCTTTTGCAGAAGGCTAGCATGCCAACAGTTGAGCCACAACATCACTTCTGGCTTTTTCTGTTTATGTGGTACTGAAGAATCGACCCAGGGCTTCGTGCATGCTAGGCAAGCACTATACCACTAAGCCACATTCCCAGCCCTGATTGCTTTGGTAAACTTTTAAACTACTATATTTTCCTATCACTTTTAAGTCTACAAATCACTTTGAAATCCATCTGCTCCTTAGGTTTCATTTCCCTGACTATGATTGCCTGCCCCAGGTGGCAGGAACTGAGATTTTGCTTGTCTATGTAACTCTGCCCTGCCAGGGCACTGCCAGGGAGCAGATTCCTAAACACAGGCGCATGAAGGGCATGGATTGTCCTATGCACACAGCTTCACCGTCACTGAAGAAAGAAACAAACTACTTTTCAAGTAAGAAAAAAAGTCAATTAAGGTTTTTAAGGATCTCACTTTTCCTCCAAGAAATAACTTTCCAACTTTCTAGCAAATCTCTTTTAATTTCAAATACCTGATGCTGCAAACGGTCATCTCTGTCTTGATACATCTTAATGGCTAGCAAAGTGTGGGGAGGGGTAGTTGCCATAGTGACCAAGAGAAATGTCTGTAGACAGACAATTTCTGTCACTGAGACAGAAGAGTATTTCCTGTTCATCCATCTGTAGTTTGATTTAGAATAGTAAAGCTCCAAGGCAAAGTCGATTCATTTCAATTACAGAAGACATTGCTCTGGTTCTGACTCCGCAGGAATGGTACCAGTAATGTGGCACCAACACTTGACAATGGCTCACTCTCAGCAATAGTTTGACAAAAGAAGAATCTCACCACTTGTTGACTGACACCAGTAGAGTCACATCAGTAATCAATAACAGTTCAGTATCACTCATATTTTTGTGTGCCTTAGGACTGGAGTTAAGATTGCCACAGAAATGAAATCAACTATGAAAGATATTCATTTGTAATTCTAAGTGCTTACATTCACATAAACAATTATTTAACATGTACACAGGCCAGTAGTTACTACCTATTTCCATTATTCATCATTTTCTCTGGCACCTTTCACCACTTAATCCCATTTTTTCCAAAATTAAAATTTAAAGAGGCAACTTCAGTCTGGTTTGGACAATGACACCATTCACTGGGAGACACAGGAGAAGAAGATGGGTCGGGGAGTGAGGTTAAATTCATCCTGATCCATTCTAGTTTTATAATGCCCAGCTAGACTTGTGTGCTGTTGGCCAAATTCTTCTAAAAAGCTATCCCATTTAGCCCAGCACAAGGTCGACTAATGCCTTCTGGCTTCTGTGAGTCTGAGGTTCGTATCTCTGATATTAGATAATCCATTTCACTGGATGCTACAGAGACAATTATTTTGCAGAGGAAAATGAGTATTTTCCAACTTCAAAATAGACTTGCTAAAAGGTAGATTTCTAATTTCTAGTTAGGCGATTTATAATGTCTTCTTGTAATAAGGCATATGTGAAGTAGGTTCAGATCCAGGTCTATGGATCATGCTCTTGTGCAAACACACTTGATATTTACAATTTCAACCATGTCACCAAGATGGGGGGAAAATCATGGTTTAGTATGCTGAGCAAAGTTGACTCACTGATCATCCCAGGATTTAATCAGAAAATGCTCAAGATTTCAAGGCAAATATGAGCTCTAGCTGCTCATCTCTCCTAGTTCTAATCTATTACCCTATTTGGTACCATTAGAGAACCGGAGCAGAGCATTCAACACAACCTAACATGTCAGACTAGACAACTTGTATGCAATAAAAAAGGCCAAAGGCAGATTTAAACATCAAATGACCCCATTTTCTTCAAACACATTGACACTGATTTCTCTTTAGTCCTTTTCAACAATGATATTGTCTTTATACGTGTTTATTACAATAAATTCATACCAAATCAATAAATTCTTACACTTGCATGAGATTTTTGCTTTTGTTTGGCCTGGGACTTGAACTCTGGGCACTGTCCCAAGCAACTTTTGCTCAAGGCTGGCATTCTACCACATGAGCCACAGTGCCATTTCCAGATTTTTCTGAGTAGTTTATTGGAGATAAGAGTCTCATAAGCTTTCTTGCCCCAAGTAGCTTCAAACTGCAATCCTCAGATCTCACCCTCCTGAGAAGCTAGGGTTACAGGCATTGATTCCTGGGTCCTACCTTTGCCTACGTTTCTTTGCTGTGGTGTATACGTTAAAGAACAGGAAGTTCTAATGTTTCTTACTATCAGTGGAACTATGTTGAAAACTTAGAAATAACTTGAGAATACCAACATTAGGATTCATCGCCATGATGTGGCAAAGGCATGAGAGGTTTAGAAATCTTCACATGTGATAGACAGACTCTTCTGAAGAGACAATGCCCCTATTAAACTTATGGCTTCTAATGTGTAACCTCCAACATCCTAAAAATATCCCAGAGACTTTTATGTTCTTGGTACTAAAGTTTGCAAGATATGGTGAACAGAGGATGTTGTCCTAATGACCTAGGACTAGATTTCATAACTACATAGATGCCCTCATACTAATTAATATGATCATCTTAACTACCATCTGAAACAGTATTCATTGTTGAGGAGAAAAAAACCACAGGCTATTCTCAGCCACAGAACATGACCAAAAATTGTGGATACACATTTCTTTCTGTATAGCTGAATTGCATGTCATCATCTGATGAAAACCAACCCAAAATTACAGTTATAATCTAGTTATAATGTCAAGCCAGACTCTGGACAACCTGCTTCTGGAAGTCCTCTCCAGGCTGGTATGGCCCGTGCCTTTGTCAGATTAACTGCATGGCCCACATCTGAGGTCATCCTAAATCTCATGATGGAGAAGAACAAACTCAAATACTCAACTACAACTAGTTTAATTGGCTGTGAACTTCCATAGTGTTTGGGATTATTGTGTTTGGGGGATGAGAATTTTAGGGGATTAACAATATTTGAAAAACACAGTCATTTTTTCCAAATATAATATCAGAAAAAACTCCATTTGGGTTGGCCTAGCATGCTCAAGACCCTGGGTTTGATTCGCAGTGCTGCAAGAAAAGAATAAGAGGGCTGGGGATATGGCCTAGTGGCAAGAGTGCTTGCCTCGTGTACATGAGGCTCTGGGTTCGATTCCTCAGCACCACATATACAGAAAATGGCCAGAAGTGGCGCTGTGGCTCAAGTGGCAGAGTGCTAGCCTTGAGCAGGAAGAAGCCAGGGCCAGTGCTCAGGCCCTGAGTTCATGGCCTAGGACTGGCCAAAAAAAAAAAAGAAAAAGAAAAGAAAAAGAAGAAAGCTGGAGAGAGGGAGAGAAGGGAAAAGAAGAGGGGCAAGGGGAAAGAGAGGGAGAGAAAGGGGAAGGGACAAGAGAAGGAGGGGAGAGGAATAGGAAAGGAAGGAAGGGAGAAGGGGATGGGAAGACAAAGGAGAGGTGAAGAGAAGGAGAGAGAAGAGGGGGAAGATGAAACACACTCCCAATTCTTTTGTCACTCAGTGACAAACACAGTCAAATTGTCATCCCTATACCTGGGAAAACAAGGAAATGCAATGAAGCTGGGTATTGGGGCACCGGGGCTCACATTTCAGACCCAGTGACTCCAGACTCTGAGACAGAAGAATTGATTGAGCACTTTGCTTTAATACCAGCCAAGGCAACACAGCCAGACCCTGCCTTCCAGTATAATTTCTACTCATTAAAAATGAAGTCTAAAATACAAGTCAAATTAAATCCTCTAGCGACCTTAAAGGTAAGTCGTAGCTAACAAAGAAAAAACCTATTTCAATTCAGAACAGTAAATGTTCTTTATTCATGTGGATTTGTAAAGATCTAGTAATCTGAAGACCACCACAAAATAAGGAAACTAGAGAAAAGCTCAAAAAAATGTTCACAGTGTCCTTGACCAAACTAAATAAAATCCCATTGTAATTTTCAGCATAAGAAAATGTTTAATTCTTTGCTCTTTTTCTTGAGTCAGCATAACTTCCTGTATCTGCCTTATCGATAGCATTGGATGAGCCAGCCTAAGAGAACTGGAGTCCTGTTCTTACTGTTCATCTGCTGTTTGGATCTAGCCCATTGCGACTTTCCTTATTTCTGACACAAATTCATCAAGATCACTTCATTAGTAATGGAAAAACTGTACATGGAACAAGAAATTATTTCGGGGAAAAATCTAAAACTTTCAAATGTTGAAATTATTTCACCATAAAATTTGGACTGCAATTAAGTTGTCACACTGATTGAAAATTCACTTTGGAGCATTTTTTTTCCAGAAAAAAAAGCTTTTCTATCTGTAACATATTACAAGGAGAGCGCGCAACAATGCAGAGGAAATAGCATCAGCATCAAGAGATTTGGGTGACTAAAGAACATCTGCAATAATTTTAGCATTTACCGTTTTCCTTTGATTTCTCTGCAGAGAAAATACTTCATTATACAAAATAACTCTGCTAGACAAAGAATGTATGCCCACATCCTCATGATTCCTACGTATGTAGTAATACATACATATATATATAAATATATATAAATATATATAAATATAAATATATATATATATATATATTTCATACCGTAAAGTATGGCTGTTGAGGTGGAAAGCAATGTCTAGTATCCAAGAATGCAAAGCGAGCAAAACAAGCCACTGTTATGCATGGACATAGACCACCTCTCCATAACACACAAGATACCTGTTCTGGAATTTCTTCTTGTTAAGTAAGCTGTTTCATTAAAGAATAAGAAAAAATAATTTTTTACTGCTTTTCAATTAACCTGTATGAGCTATTTCTCAAAAACTAACAAAATATGCTAGGCACCATTGGCTCATGCTTACACTCCAGCTACTGAGGAGGCTGAGAGCTGAGGGTTGCTGTTTGAAGCCAGCCCTACCAGTAAGACTGTGAGCCTGTTATCACCAAGTAACCAGTCAAAAAAAAAAAAAAAGCCTCTGAGTAGAGCTGTGGCTCATGTGGTAGAGCACTAATCTTGATTTTAAAAAAGTAAAAATTCAGACCACTCCCAGGCCCTGAATTCAAGCACCCAACAGGCACAACATACTCTAAAATGAAACATGTAAAGATACACGCAAACCTAATTCAATAATTAATGAAACAGAAAAAGACTAGGTGTTCATCATGATACCCTAGTATGAATGAGCAAAGTTGAGTAAATGCTAAACATGGCGTGTTTTCCCTGCTCAGGCGAGGCCAGCCAGGTTTAGTAAGGTTCCACAACGAATGAGGCCCCACAGGACTCCTGCCCTTACAAGGAGACCATTTTCCACCAGAGTGGGACCTTCCTGGAAGTGACCACCTTCCCCTGAAACCATGTCTATCCTCAGCCGAAGCCTTGGGAGGCAAGTTCCTCTGTTGGAACTTTCTGGAGAATGGAGCCAAGTTCTTTTTCTGGACAGCTCGAGAATTTGAGGATATTTGGATACTTCTCCACTCTGAAGCTTCTTTGCAGTTATCCTACTCATATTTATACCATATGGCACCAATGAGACGCTCAAGTAAACATTCTTTGCACACCATTTTACTAACTCAGTTCTTTAGTATTTATTAAGACTAAAATGGGCTGGGCACTGGAAAACCTGGAGCATACAATTCTTTCATTAAAACTTTGATTTCACTCTGAAGACCATAATAACATAGCTCTTAACTAGCGTCATTCTATGGCAGTGATTATAGACTTAATTCCTTAGATGCTGCATTAGGTCTAGAGAGCTCCATGCAGTATTGCTAATCATCAAGAGGCGCTTCTCTTTCTATTTTTGATGGAGTAGGTAACTTAGGCTGGAAGAACTTAAAGACCTTCCAATCCTAAACTACTCATTAACAGTGGAGCCAGACTTTCCAACAATTCTGATCCTCCAACTGAGTCCTTTCTACTGGCTACACCAATGCTACCTAAGTGGGGGGAAATAACCAGCATACTATTTTAGACACATTATGAATATGGCACTATTTATGTTACTGGTATTTACTCCAAAACATTTAAGTGCAAAAATCTTTAAGAACATGGATAAGCAGTGCTGATTTGTAAAAATTTAATGAAGGTCATTAAAAATAATGCTGGCTGCTAGAAAAAATTGGAAGAGAAAATGCCGAGTGTAGCAAATCCTACTTTACCTAGCTGAAACTAACTCTTTTGAACGTATTTTCTCTGACCTAAGTGTCTATTCAAGAGCATAGTCTTTCCCTTGCTAAAATAAATTAGGTGAGTGGAGCTCTTGCATTTAGTGATAAAGCACACCCAGGAGACCAACTATGTCTACTTCAACACTGTACTCACCGTAATGTGAAAATCCCACCTACCATCTTGGATTTTTTCTTTGGAGGGCAACATTTACTAAACCTCTGTAGTTAATTATATTAAATAGTACTGTCACATCATATACTATGAACTTTGCAGAAGAGAAATTTGACCAGTATCTTTCAAGGGAGTACATTTATTTATATATATAATTATTTTCAAACCTTCACAACATAGTTACTCTGCATGCTGATTTCCTTTCTATTTCACATTATAAAATCGAACATTGAGAGTCTGGGGGAAAATTATTTAACTTTTACAATATTTGTACTGAATTTTATATTAATAAAAAGGGGAAAATCATCTCAAAATTCGAACAACGTTTTTACTGCAAACACTACTTGCAGAAAAAGAGCTCTTCAATTTAGCACCTTTTAAAAGAGATTTTATAAATGATGATACAGTATGTTAAATTAATCCTTCTTTTACTCTCATATTCTCTGCCCTCTCAACCCCTATTATTCAATAGCTTTCACTGAGTTTTGTTTTGCCATCTTCATTGTCAGATGCAATATGTTTCAGTGTTGTTCAACCTGTAACATTCTCTACCCACACGTGGTGTACTTTGTACATATCTTTTAAGGATAAGAAAGCTGAGGCAAGTCATGAGGCTAGGAGAGATGGGGAGAATGAAGGAAGGGGATGCATTGTACTCAACTGATATGGTGAATACAACTCCTTTGTACAAAGACTTCAAGATTTAAATAAAAAAGAATTACAGTATCTCCATTTAACAAAATATAACAGAATGTAAACTTCCGTGTCCTATTATTAAAATAAATTGTTTTACAAGGCCAAATTTGAAGGCAAGAATGACATTTGGAAGTCCTTGAACCCAACCCCATTATCTAATAGATATAGACAATAGAGGTATCAGCTAGAATGAACCAAATCACCTCCTATTGGAACACGAGTTCATTGAGATCTGTTTCCCAACTCTCCATAGAACTCTGATACAAATGTGCTATAGAGGAAGACACAAGGGAGACAGACCAGCTCAGAAACAAACTGCATGTGAATTATGTGGCATTATTAGGAAGAGCAATATAACCAGTACTAGCACAGCTTCTGATCTACCTGGAGGATTTAAGAGAATGCTTATCATTTCAACTTGACGTCTGTGTAGGTCATTAAGGCTGGGTAGCCATTTGACAGGCAGACATGAATGGGGAAGATTCCAGGAAGAAGAGACAGAGACAGAAAAGCAGGAAGAAAACAAGTTTCTAGAAACCAGGAATTCCTATTGCTGAATGCTATAAGTATGAGGAAAATTTTAAAAAGGCTGGGGTCAACTTGGGCTCCTTCCATAAGGCAGTGGAGAAGAGGTATTTAAGCATAAAATCTACATTTTAGAAGTGTCCCAATGTGCAGGGTGCTGGTGGCTCATGCCTGTCTGTCATCCTAGCTACTCAGGAGGCTGAGCTTTGAGGATCATGGTTTAATGCCAATGAGGACAAGAATGTCTCTTAAAGAGTCTCATCTCCAGTTAACTACAAAACAAAAAGGAAAACAAACACCTGGATGTGGCAGTGTGGTTCACAGTGACAGAGGACTAGCCTTGAAAAGAAAGGAAGAAGGGCTGGGAATATGGCCTAGTGGTAGAGTGCTTGCCTTGTATACATGAAACCATGGGTTCGGTTCCTCAGCACCACATACATAGAAAAAAGAAAAAAGTGGAGCAATGGCTCAAGTGGTAGTGTGGTAGCCTTGAGCAAAAAAAAAAAAAAAAACTGCGTGCAACTTTGCTCAGGACCTGAGTCCAGGACTGGCAAAGGAACGAAGGAAGGAAGGAAGGAAGGAAGGAAGGAAGGAAGGATAAAAGAAAGAGAGTAAGTGAGAGAGAGAGGAAAAGAGTGAATGAACTGAGGGACAGCACCTGCGTTCATGCAACACAAACAATAACAAAAACAAAGAATCAACAAAGTGCTAGTTTTCCAATAAGAGATTAAACATTTGTTAGAAATATATTCCTTACTTATTTTTTAAAAGCCCCTCGCATTTGAATTTTTAAATTTAGCTCAAATGAGCAAAGCATCAGGCAGAACTTCATAGGTCGTATTTAAAAAGATCACATTGGCACTGAACTACATTGAGCTCCTACATCATCATCAGTATAGAGAAAAGGAGTCTAACCTTACATTTCTTTTTTTTTCAGAAAATAGAAAATGCTGTCAAGATGATATCCTCTCAAATAATTGTTACTTCTAAATAGGCATAATTAGTTGGTTGAGAGCAGTCATAATTGACCTAGTAGTTTTCAATGTTATCAAAAGTTCTAAAGGCCATCTTTGATCAGCAAACTTTTTTTAGAATAATCCTCACAGCTACCATGTGCCTTATAATTAGAAAGACACCATCACCTCCACTTGGAGTAGCCAGCAGCCTCTCTATGTGTTTTCCTTTTCTTTTTTTTGTAATAATTACTTATTTATTGTCAAAGTGATGTACAGATGGGTTACAGTTTCATACATTAGGCTATGTTTTCTTATATGCAAATTATGATTTCAACACTTACCCGATCTAATATTCAGGTTGTTCTAGCAATGAAATGAGATAATTAATGTAAGATCAATTAACAGCAATTTTTAGAAAGCTGAGCTGTATGAAAGCTCACACCTCATTGTTTGATCCTCAGAATTCATAGCATCTAGGACCATACAACTCATTAAATTGTGTTTTACATCATACTTCCTCATATACATATTGGGCCATCTTATTTTTTTAATTGTCATTTCAAGGGTTCTACTCATCTATTTTTTTAAAAAATCCTCATGACCAAAATGTGCCCTCTAATTCTCTAATTCTCTAGGAATAATGTAGTTTGCTGCATACAAATTACTGTCATCACATATTTCTAAGCTGTGTACATTGAACATAACAAAACAGGTTAAAATTAAAACACATGATTTAGCCAGGCACCTGGGGCTCATGCCTGTAAACCTGGTTACTCAGCAAGCTGAGATCCAGAGGATCAGGGTTCAAAGCCAGCCCAAGCAGTAAAGTCCAAAAGACTCCATCTCCAATTAACCAGTGAAATGCTGGGCTAGATGTGTAAGTGGCAAAGTAGCAGCTGAGCGGGCATACATGGCAGGATGAAGCCTTGAATTCAAACCTTGTTACTAGAGGTGGTGTGAGAAGAGAGGAGAGGAGAGAGGAGGAGAGGGGACGGAAGGGGAGGGGAGGGAAGGGGAGAAGAGAGGAGGGGAGGGAAGGAGAAGAGAGGAGAGGAGAGGGGACAGGAAGGGAGGGGAGGGAAGGGGAGGAGAGGAGAGGAGAAGAGAGGAGAGGAGAGGAGAAGAGAAGAGAGAGTGCCCAATACATGGTTTAATAAGATTCTAATAGTTCAGGACTTATTTTTGTAACTTTAGACTGATTTACAGAAGGAAAAGGCTTTTCACAAGTGAATGAACAATTATAGAAAGCAAATTGCTGTCTTCCACATAATAAACACATAAACATATTTCCATGTAATATTTTACATCAACATGACTGTTTACCTAGAAAATATGTCAAAATACTTGACTTAGGAAAAACAGTCCATCACTTAAAATATTGTAAATTATCTTTCCAATCAGATTTTAAAACAAAAAAAAAATAGCTGCTAAGTGCCAGTGGCTCACACCTGTAATCCTAACTTCTCAGGAGTCTATGAGCTGAGAATCACAGCTCAAGGCCAGCCAGGCAGGAAAGTTTGTGAGACTCATCTCCAAATAACTACCAAAAAAACTGGAAGTGGACCTATGGTTCAAATGGTAGACTACTAGTCTTGAGCACAAAAGTACAAGGACAGCACCCAAGCCCTGAGTTCAAGCCTCAGGACTGGCACAATGAACAATTCATAAATAGACCCAAGATGTTAGAATGGCAATGTGGCTTAGCAGCAGAGTGCTTGCCTAGCATGCATGAAGCCCTGGGTTCCATTCCTCCCCACCACATAAACAGAAAAAGCTGGAAGTAGTGCTGTGGCTCAAATAGTAGAGTGCTAGCCTTGAACAAAAGCATCTCAGGGACAGTGCTAAGGCTTTGATTTCAAGCCTCAGAACTGGCAAAAAAAAAAAAAAAAAACCACAACATTACATTAAGTATATGTATATAAGCCCCTGGAAATACTACTGGGAAATCATATTATATATATAATCTGAAAATAATTACTAAATGAATTAAGTTAGCGTAATGAATATTTAATTAGGTCAAGAACCTAAATGCTTGCATAGAGTACTTAGAAATTTTCTAAGCACACTCTGCTGTGAATCTGTTTTATAATGTTGTACAGTAATATGGTAATACTATCAGAATATTATAGCTGATTAATATTCTCTATGAATTTTTTAGTAAGTGCCACCACAGTAGAGCAGCTAAATAAATATTACCACAAGTAATTGAGACCATGAGTGACAGGTGATTGAACTGCTCTTTGTGTTTAAATTACAAAATGAGTTTTCACACAGAAGGAGAAGGGATGGAATCACGGGAGGGGCCCGGAGAAGTTATCTACCAACTCTTTCCAAGTGACTATGTTAGGAATTATAAACATAGCCAAAAAACAGGAGAGGAAGTAAAAATCAACCTCCCCGCACCATCAAGGCCTTAGGAATCGAGTGCTGCATATTGTGTAATGATTGAGTATTGTGTAATGATCCCCATGGAATAAGCCATATGCCCTTGTCCCTGAGAAAGGCCCCTGTGAGCTCTTCCCAGGGACCATAATCCTGTCATTCCTTTCAACCCTGACAAGGAACCGGCCTTGAACTGACAGCAATCTGTCACATGGTTGTCATCTCCAACCACATTTCCTCAGACACTTTGAGCCCAACAATACCCATGGCCTTCATTTTCGCACCTTTCCATTCACCCTTCCGAAAAGGATGCCTGGCGATGTCAAAAGGATGAGATCATCTGTATTCTCAAGTGCCATTACATTCAATTAGACAGGAACTCAAGTATAATATCCTTGATCATCACCCATTCATAGTAATTTAGAGCTTTTCTTTTGAGTCTAAAGTTGCAACAGTCGTTGCAAGATAATCAGCCTGATTGAAAGACAGAAGGCTAAAAAGGGGCAAAACAGAACTGGGAAAGGAGCAATCTTAACCAATTTATTCAGTTTTGAAATTTTTTAATTGACTCTTCTGAAAGAGTTAGCAGCCAATATATATTTGGCCTACAGGTAAATATTAGAACACTATCCCAGGAGAACTTAGGTTTCATATGTCTCCAATGACAAATAAAAAGGCTTGGAAATTATTAACACATAGGTCACAAGAAAATTTCAGCCAGGCATTAGTTGTTCACACCAGTACATTTAGCTATTCACGAGCTTGAGGTCTGATGATCACAGATCAACAGCTAGTCTGAGCAGGAATTTCTGTGAGACTCTTATGTCCAATTAACCACCACAAAAGCACAAGTGGCACTGTGGCTCAAAGTGATAGAGTACTGGACTTGAACAAAACAGCTCAGAGAGAATCCCAGCCCCGAGTTCAAATCCTATGACTGACAAAAAAAAAAAAAAGGACAAAAGAAAATTTCACTCAGTAGTAAACACCTTAGGGTCCTTTCAGAAAACCCAATTCAGACAGCATTTCTACATATCAGCTTCTGATTTCACAGTCCAGCCCATGAATTTTCTGGCCCAGTGATTATTGTATTATTATAGTTACTGTATGACTTGCATGTGAATGTATTTCTCATCTTTGACCATTGAAATATGTGCTATTATTTCAATGAGCTTAAGCTGAATCAACATACAAGGTCAGGCCACACTTCTACAGCACAGTAATAGTTCTTGATCCATATAATTTTAAAGCCCTATAATCTATGAGTCCTAGCGCATACACCTATGTGACTTTAGAAATGTTCAGTGATTGGATCCTCTCTAGCATTCACATTTCCTAGATGTTGAAATGGAATATTAAAATAAGAAAGTTTTGGCAGCCTCCAAGAAAAAAGGTTGAGTGCCTCAAGCTATTAATTTTTATTGAATTGAGCCCTTTAATTGCTTGGGAAATGTTTTATAGGCTTTTCCTTTGACGGTTCTATTGGAAGATCCATATAACAGCTCCTGTGGTATTTCTGAAGGACCAAGTAAAATATTAAATATATGGGAGATGCATTTATTTTATTTTCTAGTTTTATAACCTTTATCTAAAATTTTTTGTTAGTATATACCAATTGTGTCAAGGGGATACATTGTGATACTTCCATGTATAACATTCATTGCTGAAATTTGTCCTCCATTACTCTTTCATATCTGTTTCTCAATTTTTATTTTTATCATTTTAATTTACTTTTCTTTTAAAGTACAAAGGGGTTATAGTTATATAGGTCATGCACTGAGTACATTTCTTTTGGAACAAAGTGACCTCTTCCTTCATTTACTACCCCATTCACTCCCCCCTGCCTCAAACCATCCCCAAGTTATACAGATTAATTTTCAACACAATGTATCTTATGAGTTTCCCTCCTCCATTTGTTCATATTTTGTTCTACCATTTCTGTACTTCCCTTTACTCTCTCCCAAACAGATAAACTTACATACAAGGCAAAAAGCATAGAAATCACAAACAACAACAAAAGGGGAAAAATCATAAAAAGTTAAATAAAAAAATCTCTTGTTTCCATTTCTTGAAGTTCACTTCAATAAACATCCTTTTGTATTATCATGTGCACATAGCTATTGAGCTTTTGTGATCCTCTCCTAAGAATATCCTTCTTTGGTCTCACTGTTTGAATGTCGAGAATCCTGTATAATATTTCATGTATAAGTGGTATGATTTGTCTTTTACTATCCACTGTGTTTCCCTGTAGATTCCTAGGCCCATTCTCATGACTATAAAGGAAGGAGACCATGCAACATATGTTTCTTTTGGTCTCGCTCACTTTGATTAATATAATTTTTTTATTATTGTCAAGGTGAAGTACATATGGGGTACAGTTACATACATTGGATAGTGAATACATTTCTTGTCCAACTTGTTACGACTCCCTCATTTTTTTCCTACCTTTCCTCCTTCCCAATTATACCACCCCAATTTGTACAGTTAATTTCCAACATATTTTCTTGGAAATATTGCTGTTGCATTGGATTGCATTTTACACTTTATCTCACCATTTTTATGCTCCCCTTCCCTTCCCTAATTCAGACAGGCATATATAAAATAACCATGGTACCAGAATCAGCAGTGACTACAGGGGCTAAGTCATAGGGAATATGAACAGAAGAAAAAAGAAAGAAATCACACAGTAGGGTGAAACTAACAACATAATGATAAAACACTTATTTCCATATTTTGGAGACCATTTCTCTTAGCATCATCTTATGTAATCATCTGTATATAGCTATTGAGATATTGTGATCATCTGGTAGGTCTATCCTAGACATATATTAATTATTACCAATAAGGGAGAACATACGGTTTATGTTTTTTGGGTAGGGCTTTCTGAGTGTAATTTTTTCTATTTTTTTCTAACTATTTCCATTTCCTTATGATTAGAGCAATATCATTCTTTCTGATGAAAGCATAGAATTCCATTGTGTACATATACCACATTTTACTGATCCATTAATTTTCTTGAGGGGCATCTGGGTGATTCTATATCTTGGATATGCTAAACAATGCTGCAATGAACATGTGGTGCTGTTAGCCTTAGTGTGGTTTGGGGTTAATTGGATAAATGCCCAGGACTGGAATTGCTGGGTCATAGGAAATTTCTATTTTCAGTGTCTTGAGGAACCATTATACTGCTTTCAGAATAGTTGAACAAATTTACATTCCCACTAACTGTAGAACAGTTCCCTTTGGCCATATCCCACCACCCCCAGCATTTGTTATTGTCACATTATTTTTTCCCCTTATTTACTGTCAAAATGATGAACAGAGAGGTTCCAGTTTTGTACATTAGGACTTGGATACTTTTCTTGTACTGTTTGTTACCTCCATCATTCCCCCCTCCCCCACCACCTCTCCCCTTGTACTGTTGTTACCTCCATCATTCCCCCCTCCTCCTCCCTTTCCACTCCCTCTCCCCCCTTGTACTTCTTGTCACCTCCATCATTCCCCCTCCCACTTCCCCCTCCCCCCTCGTGCTTTTTCTTATCTCCATTATTGCCCCTCCCCCCTGTACTGTTTGTTACCTCCATCATCCCCCTCCCCCTCGGGCTGTTTCTTATTTCCATTATTCGCACTCCCCCTCCCCCCTTGTACTGTTTGTTACCTCCATCATTCCCCCCTCCCCCACCACCTCTCCCCTTGTACTGTTGTTACCTCCATAATTCCCCCCTCCTGTCCCCACTTGTACTGTTTGTTATGTCCATCATTCCGCCCTCCTCTTCCAGCTCCCTTTGTACTGTTACCTCTATCATTCCCCTCCCCTCCCTCTCCATTCCACCCTGCTACTGTTTGTTAACTCTATCATTCCCCCATCCCCTCCCCCTCTCCACTTGGACTGTTTCATACTTCCATCTTTCCACCTTGCCCTGCCCCCTCCCCTTCCCCCCTTGTACTGTATTTTACCTACATCATACCCCTCCCCTCCCCATTGTACTCTTTGTTCCCTCCATCATTCCCCCTACCCCTCCCCTTTGAACTGTTACCTCCATCATTCAGCTTACACTGCCCTCCCCCCTCCCCTCCCACTTCTACTGTTGTTCCCTCCATCATTCCCCTCCCCCTCCCCCTCCCACTACCCCTTGTACTGTTACGTCCATTATTCCCCCCTCCCCCTCCCCTTGCACTGTTACCTCCCTCATTCCCCCTCCCCATCTTCTCGCCTCCCCGCTAGAATGATGATGTTTATCACTGGGAAGTTTAAAATGTATATTGTCAAATTTATGTAGGTACTAACTCTCAATAAATAAAAAAATATATATATATATACGTATCTTCATAATTAGAAGCATTCGGGTGGGGAGGGGGTGCTATGCTTGAACTCAACAAGACCACTGTCCTAAGCTTTGTCAGCTTCAGGCCAATGCTATATCACTTGAGCCACAGCTCTGTTTCCCTTTTTTACATTTATTTTAAAGCAGGAGAGGAAAGTTTATTACCGAACTGCTGCCCTGTGGTGGTGATGATCCATGGCCGGAGAGAAGGGAGAAAAGGGAGAGACCAGTTGACCCGCAACCAGCCCTGCCTAATCTAGGGCAGGGGATTGGAGCAGATGGATTAGGATGTGACCTTAGGGAAGGGGAAGGTACCTGCCTCTAGGCTTGCTGGTTACCCAGTAACTGTGTGGAGACTTAATGAGGTGGGGGGCATCTGCTTGGAGCCCTCCAGGAGGGACCAAATCTTCCAGCCTTTTAATAGCTATGGAAAAGGACAAAGACTCTCTGGCTGCTTCCTGCTGGTAAAGGGCGTCGACATTAGGGGTAAAAGGCAGAAATGTGGCCCCTCCTGAAGACGGCGAGCAGCAGGGTCCCTTGGTGTTAGATGGCAGTCCTTGAATGAAGCCTGGAAGAAGTCTCATGAGGCAGGGGTTGGATTTGTCCAGCCTCTGGTTCCCATTTTGAAGGTTCTTTTTATTGGGTCTGTTTTTGTTTTGTCAGTCCTGGGGCTTGGGAGTCAGGGCCTGAGCACTGTCCCTGGCTTATGTTTGCTCAAGCTATCAATCTGCCGCTTGAGCCATAGCGCCACTTCTGTCCTTCTCTGTTTCTGTGGTTCTGGGGCATTGAACCCAGGGCTTCATGCATGCTAGGCAAGCACGCTTCAAGTTAATTTCACTTTACCAACCCTAGACAATGTCAACTAACTTTCTGCAAACTTGTAAATTATGTCTCCTCCTTATTTCCATGATCAAAAACATCAGTCCTTAGAACTACTTGCTCTTAACCATATTATTTAAGAGGAAAAATATTATTCTGATGAACTGATATATACGTATATTCTGCTCCAAAAGAATACATTTTAATTTTCTAAACCTCTTGAGTTTGCTAAATGGTACACTGCTGTTGTGAATTGTGACTCACCATTCACAAATTTTCCAGTAAGTAAACGTGCTTATATCTGTTTGATTCCATGCGCATGTAATTTATTGAACCTTGAAAACCTTCTTCCTTGTACCATTTGCTAACATGAAAAGGGAGCATTCTCTGGAGGACCATAGTTAAAAGTATGGCTATTCAGAAAAGATGCTTCATGCAAGCATCGTGGCTAAGAAGACACTTCTGAAGGCCCTCATAAACAGATTGAGAGCAACAAAAGCAGAAGATGAAGCCCAGAGTTGAATATCACTGAAATGATCATGATTGCAATCAATCCTGACAAAGCCAAAGTTGGATTTTCTACAAACTGCATGGACATTTGGTGGGAAAAACAATGTGACAAGTTGCCTGGCACCAGTTGCTCATGCCAATAATCGTAGCTACTAAGGAGGTTGAGATCACAGTTCACAGTTGGAAGCCAGCCCAGGCAGAGGAGTCTATGAGACTCTTCTCTCCAATTAAATTATAGAAAAAGTTTCAGTGTGCTCCTTCCCTTTAAAACTTGTACAATAATGAGCAGACAAGGCAGGACTTAGTGGCATATATGAAAATAATTAGAAGTTTAAATAAGCATGAAGCTCTATGTCTGTGGACAGAAGTACAACTCCAGAAAGAAGATGACTGCGATTAGAGGTTCCTTAGCAGACAGTATGATATACAGAACTGAAGTTTTCTTCTCTGAACAAACTGCAGCTTTATTCAGATCTGGTATTGCAAGCAAGCACTCTAAGAAAAAACAAATTCAAACTGCCTAATAATCTAAGGGAATTAATCCTAAAAATAAAAACATTTATTCTGAAATAGTGTGAAATGCAATCTGCGATTTCACACATCTGAAGAACTGTCATAAAAAAAGAAGTATTTCAGCTTTTTAATGACAGCGGATGGTGATGATGTCCAGAATCAAATGATGGATACTACCTGAAAACAAGTGTTTAACCTAACAAAAAAATGAACTCCATCAAATATGTCCAAAGACTGAAGACTATATATTTCAATAAACCCTACACTGCATGACTATTTAAGCAAAATCTCATTGGAGGAATTCAAGAATGCAATGTGAAAAAATTGTAGGTAGCCTCTGACTACACACACAACACTGAGAACTTTCGAGGGCAGCACAGGTGGCACAATAGGCGGGGCCGGACTGGAAGGCAGGCTATGTGTCCATGTTAGCAGAGTGCCAGTGGGCCTTGAAAGCCATTATGAAACACCATATCTCAGTAGATATGTACCTATGATCACATAAAATGATGTGAAGTGAAACAAACTCCAAGACATGGAAACAAATGGGTTATCATTGTTGTTATTTTTAACGTGCTATATGAAATAGTTCCTTTTTCCATTTGCTTATCTTCCCTATGGTTTGGCCTTGTTGTCATTGTTTTAGATTTTGATACCCTGGATATACATATATGTGTGTGTGTGTGTGTGTGTGTGTGTGTGTGTGTGTGTGTGTGTGTGTGTGTGAATTAGGGAAGGGATGGGGAACATCAAAATATTGAGGCAAATGGTAAAACGAGAACGAATGCAAAAGTAATAACTACAAGATATGTTGTAAACTAACTGTAAAAATGGAGGGAGGGAAAAATCTGGAAGAAAAATGAGGGATGAGGTAGCAAGTTTGATGAGAAATGTACTCATTACTTTAGGTATGAAAATGTAACCCCTCTGTACACCAATTTGAAAATAAACATAAATTAAAGAAAGATGCCCTCAGCTCAAGTATTAGTGCACATATGTATATGGATACTCTCTCTATCTCATACACACACGTACACACACACACGCACACACACACACACACACAGAGTCATATTTATTTTGAAATACCCAATAGATAGCTTAAAGCTGTGTGGAATAGAAGCAGGAACCCAGGTGATCTCTGTAAATAGTAAACCCGACACAGCAGCCTCTGTGAACTGTCCAGGGGGACCTTCCTGCTCATTAACCCAGGGTTCACTTCCACAGCAAGATACTGTGCCTCCATGAGTACACATGATATATCTCAGTGTACACTGACAACTTTCACCCAGCCCACTATGCAACACTGGACTTCTCTGCAGAAAGACATGGGGATTGTGCAGCCTTGTGACTCCAATGTGTTCATGGCCATGCACACGTACTGTGTAGGAACACTAACAGGTGGATCTTGAGCCCAACCCTGTCATATGGCAGTAGAAGCAATCACAAGGTGGAGGGAAGAGAATTTGTCTTCTACTGTTGCATCCACCACCACAATACCACAGTGAATGCCTCCAACTAAAGGGAGACCCAGATCCTGTTTGTCATAATCACCCTCTGCTTCCTTTACTCCTAAAGAAACCCACACTGATACCCATCATCTTTACTCACAGGGTAGGCTTCAAAAAACAGTTCTCATTTGGGACATTATTTGAAAGCATCTGGAAACATGTTTGTTTGTAGAATTATGGATACAACCGGCTCCTAGGTCAAAGCACAGGATGTTGTTACACATACAACAGGACACATGGACAACCACCTAAAGGGAGGAATTAGCCAGAGTCTTGACACCACTGTTTCTTATAGACCCAACTGATTTTTGCAGTACTAGGAGAGCTTAGCCAACTCCCAAAGTATTTACTAGTAAACATGGCAGCAGTACCTGAACCCATCTTTATGAGCGCTGGTGAGAGTCCTTAAAAATAATGGCCAGGTAAAGCTCACCTGCAGAGGGGATCAAAATCTTACAGTTGACCTAACAACTGACAGGCATCATTTAGCTTCAGGAAAACCACCTAATTGGTGTATCAACAGCTTTCTACAAGGTATCATAATTCTCAGCAGAGAATTTCCAAATTACATAAGAAAAAGAAAATCAAATACTAATTTCTCAAACAAAAAAGGGGGGGCTGCTACTTTAGAAGCTGCAAAGAGTAAACCAACTGGAAACTATGAACTCAAATACCCATCATAATATAGGGTTAAATCCATTAATATTGGGCACAACTGATTATAGACTACATTTTAATACACTTTTAGTTATTTTAGGAGACTTTAATTGGTTTGATACCCAGTTAGTTCTTCCCAAGACCTTAACAGCCCATTTCTAGCTCTAAATAATAAGGCAGGCTTAGTCACAATGAACATTTCACTAGGTCTCTGGGTTACTGGTCCCAGTTCTTGTCTGGCCACTGATCCTGATTTTTAGAGCTGAAGGCTACCACTCTACCACAGCTGCACTTTCTGCTGGTTTTTTTTTTGGGGGGGGGTTTTGTTTTCTTTTGGTGGTCATATGCAGACCAGAATCTCCGTGAATTTCCTCCCCAGGCTAGCTTCCAACTGCAATCCGCACTTTGAGTCTTCTAAATAGCTAGGCATTAATCACCAGCACACAGCAATTTAAAAATATTTTCCCTGAGTGGAGGAGCAGCAGAGCCCTAGCTCAGCTCTCTCCAACACCCCAGTTTAACCACTCCAGAAACTTTTACTCCTAGAAAGACAGCCCAAGTAAATTATAACAGTACAGGGATTCTGTCCAGGAAGGAAAAATCAACTTTGCTGGCCTGAAAACACAGATTTGAGTTCTGGGCCCCATCCCTCTGCCAAGCCAGTGCTTGTGCTGGCACAGTGTCCCACAGTTCGTGCACCTGAAGCACACAGAGGTGACCAAGAAGAAATCCTCCAGATGGTGGCAGACAGACGTGGATCACAGGCTGAGCATGGACAGGCCAAAAATGCAGAGTAACATGAGTGATGGGGTCCATCTTCCCCCCTAGATGGAAGGGGCCTGATGCACCTCCCCCAGCTGGTGAATGCAGCCCTTCCATCCTCTCTACATTGGAATCCGGAGAAACCGGTTGGGCAAATAGACCCCCAACTTAGCTGGCAGCCAGCCTGGAGCCTACCAGCCCCGCCCTGGTTTGGCGGGCTCAGAGTGACATAGCCCCTTGGAGGTCAAGTGACCAGCCCCTTGGAGGTCACGTGACAGCTCATGGCCTATGGGAATCCTGGCCAACCCCTTTCCCCCGGATCATCTCCCCTTGTCCCTCTCACAATAAAGTTAGTTCGCTCTCAGAAGCTAACTCCGTGGTCTATGTACATCAGCTCCCAGGGTAGTATAGCGGTCACATTGCCACGCGGGTTGCGCGCACGCCAGGCCGGAGTCGCCCCTACGTCTCACCCTGACAGACCTGCAGGCCGAGGGTTAGGGGAGGGGACGATACGAGGGTAATAAGAGAGAAAGGAATAAGCATTTGAGCCGGAGCAGAGAAAGCAGACCCAACACAGTGGCGCCCACGTGGGTTGCACGAATCCACGCGAGGAAGCCCGGCTCCCGACCGGCCCTGATGAAAACAGGTTGGAAATCCTGAGACGCGCGATCCTCCCACCCCAGGTAAGAGGATGGGACAAGTCCAGAGTCGGCGAAACAGTTCGCCCCTTAAGATCCTAAAGTTCACCCTCCAAAACGTGGGGATTAATATCTCAGAGCCCTGCGCTATACAAATTTGGGAGGAATTGACCCACAGGGTCCCGTGGCTAACTGGAGCCAACCCACTCTCGTGGGAAACTTGGGACCGAGTAGAGCGGGAATTACAAACAGCACCATGGGGAAAACTCCCACTGCGAGCCATTAAGACTCTCAAGGCTTGCCTCTCTTGGGACCCGGGCGGGGAACCCCTGGATTCAGGAGAAGGAAGCCGGAGGTAATTTTGATCTGGAGCGGGCCCCGATGCCCTACTCCAAAAAGTCCTGGGACGAAAGCTCGTTCGGTACCCAGGAATCCAAGCCGCGGCAGGCAGGAGATGAGCAGAGCAGTCGCAGGCTTGCTACCCCTCCCCCATGTGAGACTCAGCTTGACTCTATACATATGCAGATTTCAGCAGTCCTGAGCCGCTGCTTTTCTGCGGCAGTGGCGGCGGCGGCGCCCCGCAGCAAAAAAAAAAAAACAAAAAAAACTGGCCTGGCCACTTTTAAATTCAGAGGCCTTGAAGCTACAGATTTTCATGAATCCAGGAGGATGGTTCTTGAGAGAGACAGGCCGAATGCGTCCTGGACAAAACATCTGCTTTATTGCCTGACTTTCAGATTCCCCACCAACCAAGGCAATAAACAGCCTAAAGCCCCTTGCTGGGCAGTCCCTATTGCCAGAGACAGTAATCATGATATTTGGAAAAAAAGTTCCGATTCTTAATTAATACAGGAGCAGATCGGACCATATGCATTTAATTGGACAACATTATTATTGGATCAGCAGATGCCCATGTGCTAGATGTGGCCTATAGCAAGGCCCAAACACTCCTTCAAAGAGGAGGGTTGCGTATAGCCAGTGACAAGGTTCAGAGAGTATACCCCTTCAAGATCTTGGGGGCAGAGCTTAAACTAGACTCTGTATGCCCACTCAAGCCCCAGTTATCCTTCCAGGCAACTTATACTCTGGTGGAGATGCAAAGACTGTTAGGTGAAATTAATTGGCTAAGATCCTGGCTTCAACTACCTACAGAGGAGCTGTTACCGCTCCATGACTCTTTGAAGGGCAAAGCGCCCACTGATGTTATTACAATAACTCCATCACTCCAAACAGCCTTCCAGAAAATCCAATTGGCCTTAAATAAGGCACAGCTGGCACGCTACAAGCCTAAGTGCCCACTTTGCCTTTGGATCCTCCCCAGATCCGAACTTTCTTCAGCTGCAATCACGCAATCAGGCGAGCCCCTTCAATGGGTGCACGCATCAGTGGGAGGAGCTCCCAGTGTTTATTCCCAGTTAGACCAGCTAGCTGACTTGGTAATTAAGGGCAGGGACACTTCCCTGAGACATTATGGAAGAGATCCTGACGTGCTAACTATTCCCTACCGGTTGTCAGATTTTGAATGGGTCAGGAGAAATAATTCACGTGTGTCTAGTTCCCTGGAGGGCTTTATGGGTAAGATAGATTGCCACTATGGCACTTCAAGATGGGTGACCTCATTTTCCAGGCTACAATGGACACCCCCTGTGCTTTTCTCTACCAAGCCTCTTGTCAAGGCTGCCAATGTCTTTACAGATGGTGGGCGAGCCAGCTCTGCCGTAATGGTGCGCTCCGCCTCGCCCCCTGCCGGTGGGAAAGATAACACCCATTACTTTGAAGCCGTCACTGGCTCTGCACAATTTAAAGAGTTGTATGCAGTCGCCTTGGCACTGACCCATGTTAAACAGCCAATGAACTTGTTCTCTGATAGTCTATATGTGGTTAATTTGCTACCCAACCTGGTATGTTCACATATCAAGTTGGATGGAAACCCAATCACTCCTCTGATGATCCAAGTCAGGTCTCTGTTAAAAGAGCGGAGTGAGCCTATTTTTTTACAGCACCTTTGTGGACACCAAGGACTGCCTGGGGACCTGGCACAAGGTAATCGTATGGCTGACCAGCTGGCCACTAATGGAACCATCATAGCTCTGGCCATTGTACAACCTCAAAACCTCCAAATGGCCAAAGGGCTTCATGAGCGTACTCACTTAAATTGGAGAGGGTTACATCAGAGATTTCCTTCAATTCCTATAAAAGACTTAAAAAAGATTATAAGGACTTGCAAATCATGTATGCCTTTTGTGCAAGTCCCTCCCTTGCAATCTCCAGGTGTGAATTCAAGAGGTTTAAGACCCAACTTAATTTGGCAGACTGATGTGACCCATTACGCCCCCTTTGGAAGGCTAAAATATATATTTATGTCTATTGACACATGCTCCGGTGCATGTTGGGCCTCTCTGCATACCGGTGAAAGAGCACGGCATGCTGAAAGCCACTTCTTACAATGTTTTGCTATCCTAGGACTGCCTTTACAGGTTAAAACAGATAATGGACCTTGTTTCACCAGTAAGCCTCTACAGGCATTTTTCCAAATGTGGAATATTAAACATACCACTGGAATACCTTATAACCCAAAGGGTCAAGCCATAATTGAGAGGCATAATAAGACCCTGAAGGATCAATTATTAAAACAAAAAGGCGGGGGAAGCCCCCAGGACCAGCTGAGGACAGCGATGTTTACATTGAATATTTTAAATTTCTCTAAGGAACAACCTCTGTCGGCTTTCCAGAGACACTGGTCAAGCCAAACACCCTACTTAAAAGTGGAGGCCCGGTGGAAGGATTCTCTGACAGGGGCATGGCGTGGACCCGACCCAATTATCAGTGCAGGAAGGGGATTCGCCTGCGTCTTCCCTACTGGGGAACCGAATCCAATCTGGATACCAGCTAGAGATGTAAAATATTGTCCAACAGAATGACCACCCAAGGGCACCTGCCCTTGAGGGATGTCTCCCCTTGTTTCCTCTCAGGAAAGCAAAGACCGAGATGGAATTTTCTAAGGAGAAACGGGAAAGCCTGCCTGCACCAGCAATGGACCTGGACCCAGTGTCGGCCCTGTTTCTTCCCTGGACCCTGCCTGACGCCCTTTGGAGTAACGTTTGCTGTGGCAGCGTGGCCCACAGCCTTGCACAAGGACCAAAGGGAAATTTTGCATGGTTGTCCCTCTCTTTCGCTCCCCCCTTTTTGCTGCTTATCTCGGGGGTCCCCATTGGGGGGAAATAGGAGCTAAAGGACTTGGACACTTTAATGTTTTATGATAAATGTTTATAATAAGTAAGGTATTGGCACCTTGCTGCAATGTTTACTGTGAAATGTTTACTAACCTCAGTTGTTAAGTTACCAGCACCCAGGCTGCCACATCACCAGGACATGAACCTGCCCCTCTACCTCACCAGCGGGGGAAGGAAGAGCCATCTGCGCTGCCTTGAGCGACACCAGACTGGACCAGAATTCCTGTTTTCCGTGGACTGACCCCAATAAGAGACCCTCCATTGCCTTGTGCCTTGTTGTAATTACTCATGTGTTACAATCGCTCATGTGTTACAGTTGCTCATGTTTGCATTTGCCTTGTATTACGATTGCTTATGCTCATGTCTGCTTTATGCTCCCATTTACCTTATGTTTACATTGGGTCTCTTGTTGTAAGCGATGGGCCAGAGCTGTCTAGGTACCAAGTGGCCTTTGGCCTTTTAGCCATATAAGAACCCCAAGAGGCTCGTCACTCAAACCCTAGGACCTGCTGCTCAGTAAGGTCCACCGGCACCGGAAAAAATTATCAGGCTTTCTTTCGAATGCCAATCCTACGCTCCCCAAGGCCTCTCATCGGGCCCGCCAGCCGGGCAGGAAGGTCAGCCTGAAGAGCTAGGGCGTTAGCCCAAGACGGGTAAGACTCCCCTTGGGGGGGGGAACCTAAGACATGGCATGCTCTCGAGTAGGGCGACTCCTGCTGTTCGAAAAAAAAAATATAAAAGAGGCAGATGTTGGGGTCCATCTTCCCCCCTAGATGGAAGGGGCCTGATGCACCTCCCCCAGCTGGGGAATGCGGCCCTTCCATCCTCTCTACATTGGAATCCAGAGAAACCGGTTGGGCAAATAGACCCCCAACTTAGCTGGCAGCCAGCCTGGAGCCTACCAGCCCCGCCCTGGTTTGGCGCGCTCAGAGTGACGTAGCCCCTTGGAGGTCAAGTGACCAGCCCCTTGGAGGTCACGTGACAGCTCATGGCCTATGGGAATCCTGGCCAACCCCTTTCCCCCGGATCATCTCCCCTTGTCCCTCTCACAATAAAGTTAGTTCGCTCTCAGAAGCTGACTCCGTGGTCTATGTACGTTATCTCCCAGGGTAGGATAGCGGTCACATTGACACGCGGGTCGCGCGCACGCCAGGCCGGAGTCGCCCCTACGTCTCACCCTGACAGACCTGCAGGCCGAGGGTTAGGGGAGAGGATGATACGAGGGTAATAAGAGAGAAAGGAATAAGCATTTGAGCCGGAGCAGAGAAAGCAAACCCAACACATGAGTACCCCACAAAAGATATGCTCACTCGTGCCCACAGAGAAGCTTTTGGGAGGTAGGCTTCCCCCACTGCCAGAGCACAGCGCCATCTCTGACACTGGCATAGGGTCAGACCAGACTGGAATTAAACCCGGCCTGGGGAAAGCCAGGACAAAGGGGCCAGCTTTGAAAAGGGCAAGAGGGACCGACCAATGAGAGCCAGCTCCACCCAGCAGCACAACCCCTGCCCAGGTAGGAAGCTCATCCGGGCCACAGTTCACACACTCAGGTGAACTCAGCTAGAGGTGCCTGCCCTGCCCGCCTGAATTTCTAAATTAAAACGGAAAGTGGAGAGCAGGTACTAGCAGCAAGGAACAACCAGATGGGAGAACAAACAGTTCTCGAGCCAGATAAATGGCCCCATCACAGAGGAAGCATAATTCCCAGCCCAAAATGGAGATGAATTCTATAGCCAGCTCTGTTCAGGAGGCTGTCATGCCCATGAGGAAGGAACCACCCAAAGGCAAGCGGCTCTCAGACAGGTAAACCAGTCCAGAGCCAACCCGCCCTGCTGAGTACACAGGCTCTTCAAAGCCAGGCGATAAAAGCACCAGTCTCACAGCAGATGGGAGGAGCCTGGGCTCCCAAGACTGTTCACGCCCCCCATTTACAGAGGACACCCAAGTCCTATGGGCAAGCTGTGCGAACCACAGAGCCTCAGGATTTCACTGACAGGGGAGGAGGGTCAGAGCTGATCCACCCCCTGAAAATTGAAAGTAGGTCAAATCACACAAGCATCAAAATAGACTACAGACCAATGCAAGGAAACCAGAGAGTGGAGAAAGCCCACCCAAACAAGGAAGACTCCATTGTTTTAAACTTTTTATTCTATTTTTCATTTCTGAGATGTCGTTGATGTTTTGTTTTCCATTTTTGTTCGTTTTATCATTTTTTTAATTTTCTTTTCCTGGGGGGGATTTTTAATTTTTCAGTGTTTTGTGCATTTGTCTTGCAGTATTTTTTATTTATTCTCAATTCACATACTCTTTCTTTTTAATTTGTTTCTTGTGACTAACACCTTCACACTTTTCCGCTAACTCTCCATGATCTATCATTTTAACCTTGTTCTTTCTACCGATTCTACTCTTCACATTTCCATGCCACTGAAACTAAACCAAAATCATCCCTCCCCAATTACATTTTACTCGATTCTCTTCACTACCTCTAATCTACTGTCCAGATTTACCTCCAGGACCTCCAGACTCCATTGACCCCCAGTTATTGGATAGAGGGTATGCCTGTTCAACCCAAGTGAATCAAAGTGGTTCATAGAGAAATCTAGCCAATTCAAAAAGTTTATAAGAACAAAAATTGCTCATAGGATTGTAACAGTAAATAATTAACTTCTGTATACATGGCTCAGGATTGGTTGTTATGTTGGAAATGTATTCTTTAGGAACAGCAAATCTAATTCTATATACAGTTATACAAGGTATCTGTATATAATTGTGAATTTCTAAGATTTACATGACATTGCTTGGTAAGGTCTACTTTGTGTCTTAAATGGTGCTCAAAGGTGCTTGTAGATTGGCATTCCTGTTCTGAAAGGGCAGACGAAACTCAAGATGGTAAACAATGGAGTCCAATTTCCCACTCAAAACAAGCAGGAAGCAGATCAATGAAAGACAGAATCTATCCATCCATAGACATCAATGAATCCATAAAGTAATAGACGATTTCATGGCCTCAACATAGAGAAAGATAGATGAACTTGAAGTGGCAAATGAAAAGATATTTACCCAGCTAAAAGATTTGAGAGACAGCACTCAAAACCAAATTAATGAAGAATTCCATGCAGGACGTAAGAGATACTTATAGCAAGGACATGGAAATCATCAGGAAAGACCAGTCAGAAGGAAAAGAGATATGAAATCAAGTAGCTAGTCTACACTCCCAACTAGAAGAAGCAGAGGATCGAATCTCAGGAGCTGTAGACTTCCTAGACTCTATGAAGAAATGTCAAAAAAAAAATACCAAATCAAACCAATCGACAAAACAGATTACTCCAGGAGTCCCAAGACCCAATCAGGAAGCCCAATTTAAGGCTAATAGGTATTGAGGAAAACCTGGAGAAAAAATTAGGGGAATGGGCAAACTATTTAACAGAATATAGCCGAGAACTTCCCAAATATCCCGGAGGATAGGCTGATACAGTTACAAGAAACATTTACAACCCCAAAACGACCAGACCAGAGGAGGACATCCCACTGACACATTGTCAATAAAACAGGATAATAGAGTCCAAGGAAAGAATCTTTAAAACTTCTATGGGGAAGAAAATAATCATATATAAAGGAAAATCAATCAGAATTACCCCAGACTTCTCAGCAGAAATCTTGAAAGCAAGGAGAGGCTTCATGAAGTATACCAAACCCTAAGTAAGAAAAACTATCAACCAAGAATATTGTACACAGCTAAACTCTCATTCATAGCCGCAGGCTCATTAGTTGAATCAAAAATCAAAATCCATCTTTCTGTTGCCTCCAGGAGACACATCTATCCAGCAAAAGCAAACATCTAAAAGTGAAGGATGAAATAAAATCTACCAATAAATGCCCCCCAAAAGAAGGCTAGAGTTGCAATTCTAGGATCAGATAAAATTGACTACAAATTAAAAATGGTAAGAAGAGACAAAGAAGGTTACTACATACTAATAAAGGGTTCACTCCTACAGGAGTATTTAACCATCCTAAATATGCACACATCAAATACAGGAGCACCCAACTTCATCAAACAAACACTACTAACTCTAAAAACACTCATACACCCAAATACATTGATAATTGGAGACTTTAATACTCCACGGTCACCTCTGGACAGATCAACATGCCAAAAACGGAACAAAGAAACCACAAAACTAAACAAGTGCATAGACCAAATAGACATAACCAACATCTACAGAATAATTCATAAAGCAATACCAGAATAGACATTCTTTTTGGCAGCACATGGAACATTTTCCAAAATAGATCACATCTTAGGGCACAAAGAAAATCTGCACAAATTGCGAAGTATCAAAATCATTCCCTGCATTCTCTCAGACCACAAAGGAATAAACTTAGAGCTGAACTCTAATAGCCACCACACAAAATCCTACAAACCATGAAGACTAAGCAACATACTGCTGAACCATCTGTGGGTCATTAAAGAAATTAGAACAGAAATTCAAATGTTTACGGAATTCAACAAAGATGAGTACACAAAGTAGCAGCTCCTTTGGTACACAGAAAAGCCTGTACTCAGACGAAAATTCATATCTCTGAGTGCATACTACACCAACAATGTGGATGAACAGCAAGTCAACAACTTAAGGAAGCACCTTAATCTTCTCAAAAGAGAACAGGAAGCCAAACCCAAAGTCAATAGATGGAAGGAAATAATTAAAACCAAATCAGAGTTAAACATACTAGAGACAAAAAAAATTGAAACAATCAACAAAACAAAAAGTTGCTTCGTTGAAAAAAATTAACATGATAGACAAACCCCTAGCAAACCTGACCAAAAAACGAAGGCAGAACACCCAAATAAACAAGATCAGAGATGAAACAGGTAACATCACCACAGAAACATCCAAAATTCAGAACACAATAAGGGACTTTTTTGCAAACCTTTACGCCAACAAATTCAAGAACCTGGAAGAAATGGATGGTTTACTAGAAAAATTGATATCCCCAAACTCAATCATGAATATTTAAAGCTTCTAAACAGACTCATACCCAGCATTGAAATAGAAACAGCAATAAGTGGTCTCCCATCCGAAAAAAGTCTAGGTCCAGATGGATTCACAGCGGAATTCTACAAGGCCTTCAAAACAGAACTCACACCAATATTTCTCAAACTCTTCCATGAAATTGAAAGAGAAAGTTCATTACCAAACATATTCTATGACGCCAGCATAACCCTCATCCCGAAACCAGGCAGGGACTCATCACGAAAAGAGAACTGTAGAACAATTTCCCTGATGACCATAGACACAAAAATTCTCAACAAAATTCTGGCCAATCGAATTCAACAGTCATCAAAAAAATCATACACCATGACCAAACTGGATTCATCCCAGGGATGCAAAGTTGGTTTAATATGTGCAAGTCAATTATTGTAATCCACCACATCAACAGGAGCAAGGTAAAGAACCACATGGTTATATCTCTGGATGCGGAAAAGGCGTTCGATAAAATCCAGCACCCATTTATGATAATAACCCTGGAAAAACTGGGATTCCTGGGAACATTCCTGAATAAAATAAAGGAAGTTTAGGACAAACCAACTGCAAGCATATTTCTAAACGGTGAAAAGCTAAAGCCATTCACTTTGAAATCAGGAGCAAGACAGGTATGTCTGCTCTCTCCCCCTCCTCTTCAACAGAATACTAGAATTCCTAGCCAGAGCAATTAGGCAAGAAGAGAACACAAAGGGGATCCAAGGAGGAAAAGATGAAGTGAAACTTTTTGTTTTTGAAGATTACATGATCCTATACCTAAAGAACCCCATAGACTCTACTCCCTAGCTACTAGAGCTGATCCAACACTTTGGCAAAGTTGCAGGATAGAAAATAAACACTCAAAAATCAACAGCCTTTTATATGCTAATGACCCGAAGACCGACACTGAAATCAGGAAAGCAACTCCCTTTGCAATATCCTCAAAAAACTTAAAATACCTAGAAATAACCTTAATCAAAGAAGTGAAAGACCTCTATGATGAGAATTTAAAAGCATGAAAAACAAAATTAAGGCAGAACTAAGGAAATGGAAAAAACTCCCATGCTCCATGATTGGGGGAAATAATATAGTCAAAATGGCAATATTGCCAAAGGCTATTTACAAATTCAATGCAATACCCATTAATACCCCAACACCATTTTTTAATGAAAGAGAGGAAGCAATCCAGAAATTCATATGGAACAATAAAAGACCCAGAATAGCAAAAACAATCCTAAGCAGAAAGAACAGTGCTGGAGGAATTACAATAACCAACTGCAAGCTCTCTTATAAAGCCATAGTAATAAAAACAGCTTGGTGTTGGCACTGGAACAGGCCTGAAGACCAATGGAACTGAATTGAAGATCCAGAAATGAACCCACAGATCTATGCCTACTTTATATTTGATAAAGGAGCTAAAAAATAGTCTGGAAGAAAGATAAACTCTTTAACAAATGGTGCTGGCAAAACTGGTTCAACACATGGAACAAACGAATACTAGATCCTTATATATCACCCTATACCAAAATCAGTTCCAAATGGATCAGACTAGCAATCGTGTATGCAATAAAAACATTGAACAAAGGCAAAGTCAGATTTAAACATCAAATGACCCCATTTTCTACAAACACATTGACACTGATTTCTCTTTAGTCTTTTTCAACAATGATACTTTCCTCATACGTGTTTATTACAATAAATTCTTCCTGAAGCAATAAATGCTTACTCTTGCATGGGATTTTTGGTTTTGTTGGTCCTGGGACTTGAACTCTGGGCACTGTCCCAAGCAACTTTTGCTCAAGGCTGACATTCTACCACATGAGCCACGGTGCCATTTCCAGATTTTTTTTGAGTAGTTTATTGGAGATAAGAATCTCATTGACTTTCCTGCCCCAACTGTCTTCAAACTGAAATCCTCAGATCTCAGGCTCCTGAACAGCTAGGATTATAGGCTTTGAGTCCCGGGACCTACCTTTGCCTGCATTTCTTTGCTGTGGTGTATACATTAAAGAACAGGAAATATTTGTGTTTCTTACTGTCAGCAGAACTATGTTGAAAACTTAGAAATAACTTGAGAGTACCAACATTAGGATTCATCGCCATGATGTGGCAAAGGCATGGGCGGTTGAGAAATCTTCACATGTGATAGACAGGCTCTTCTGAAGAGACAATGCCCATATTAAACTTATGGCTTCTACTGTGTAACCTCCAACATCCTAAAAATATCCCAGAGACATTGTTGTTCTTGCCACTAAAGTTGGTAAGATATGGTGAACAGAGGATGTTGTCCTAATGATCTAGGACTAGATTTCATAAGTACATAGATGCCCCCATACCAATTAATATGATCACCTTAAATACCATCTAAAAAAGTATTCATTGTTGGGGAGAAAAAAAAAACAGAGGCTATTCTCAGCCACAGAAAATGACCAAAAATTATGGATAAACATTTTTTCTGTATAGCTGAATTGCATGTCATCATCCGATGAAAATCAAGCTGCAATTACAGTTATAATCTATTTATAATGTCAAGCCAGACATCTAGCTTTTGGAAGTCCACTCCAGGTTGGTATGGCCCGTGCCTTTGTCAGATTAACTGCATGGCCCTCATCTGAGGTCATCCTAAATCTCATGATGGAGAGGATCAAACTCAAATACTTAACTACAACTTGTTTAATTGGCTGTAAAAGTCCATAGGCTTTGGGATTATTGTGTTGGAGGGATGAGAAGTTTAGGGGATTAACAATATTTGAAAACCACAGTCATTTTTTCCAAATATAATATCAGAAATAAAACTCCATTTGGGTAGGCCTAGCATGCCCAAGACCCTGGGTTTGATTCCCTGTGCTGCAAGAAAAGAAAAACAATAAAGCTGGAGAGGCGGAGAGAAGGGAACAGAAGAGGGGAGTGGGAAAGAAGAGAGGGAGAGAAGGGGGGAAGGGACAAAAGAAGCAGGGGAGAGGACTAGGAAAGGAAGGGAAGGGAGGAGGGGATGGGAAGACAAGGGAGAGCGGAGGAGAAGGAGAGAGAAGGGGGAAGACAAAACACACTCCAAATTCATTTGACACTCAGTGACAAACACAGTCAAATTTTCATCCCTATACCTGGGAAAACCAGGAAATGCAATGAAGCTGGGTATTGGGGCACCAGGGCTCATATTTCAGACCCAGTGACTCCAGACTCTGAGACAGAAGGATTGATTGAGCACTTTACCTTAATACCAGCCAAGGCAACACAGCCAGACCCTGCCTTCCAGTATAATTTCTACTCATTAAAAATAAAGTCTAAAATACAAGTCAAATTAAATCCCATAGCGACCTTAAAGGTAAGTCAGAGCTAACAAACAAACAAAAAACCGTTTTCAATTCAGAACAGTAAATGTTCTTTATTCAAGTGGTTTTGTAAAGATCTAGGCATCTGAAGACCACCACAAAAGGAAGGAAACTAGAGAAAAGCTCACAAAAAAATTGTTCTCGGTGTTCTTCACCAAACTAAATAAAATCCCATTGTAAGTTTCAGCATAAGAAAATGTTTTAATTCTTCGCTCTTTTACTTGAATCACCATAGCTTCCTGTATCTGCCTTATCGATAGCATGGGATGAGCCAGCCTGAGAGAGCTGGAGTCCTGTTTTCACCTTTCATCTGCGGTTTGGATCTAGCCCATTGGGTATTTCCTCATTTGTGACACACATTCGTCAAGATAACTTCATTAGTAATGGAAAAACTGTACATGGTACAAGAAATTATTTCTGGGAAAAATGTAAACCTTTCAAATGGTGAATTTAATTTACCATAAAATCTGGACTGCAATTAAATCAGCACATTGATTAAAAATTCACTTTGGGGCATTTATTTTCAGAAAAAAGTGTGGCTATCTGTAACATATTACAAAGAGAATACGCAACAATGCATGATTTTTTTTCACCACAGCAAATAGTATAAACAGGAGATTTGGGTGACTAAAGAATGTCCGCAATAATTTGAGCATTTTCCTTTTTGCTTTGATTTCTCTGCAGACGAAATACTTCATTATAGAAAATAACACTGTTAGAGAAAGAATGTATGCGCACATTCTTGTGATTCATGTGTGTGTATGTGTGGGGGGTGGATAATGCTGTAAAATATGGCTGTTGAAGTTGGAAAGCTATGTCTAGTATTCAAGAAGGCAAAGCAAACAGAACAAGCCACTGGCATGCATCGACATAGACCACCTCTCCATAACACACAAGATACCAGTTCTGGAATTTCTTCTTGTTCAGCAGTTTCGTTCAAGAATTAGGAGAAATAATTTGTATATGCTTTTCAATTAACCTATAAAATCTACTTCTCAAAAACTAACTAAATATGCTAGGCACCATTGGCTCATGCTTACACCAGCTACTCAGGAGGCTGAGAACGGAGGGTTGCTGTTTAAAGCCAGCACTAGCCTTAAAGACTGTGAGCCTGCTATCACCAAGTAACTAGCCAAAAATAAAAAGCCTGGAAGTAGAGCTGTGGCTCATGTGGTAGAGCACTAGCCTTGATTTAAAAAAGAAAAAATCAGACCACTCCCAGGCCCTGAATTCAAGCACCCAACAGGCACAACATACTCTAAAATGAAACATGTAAAGATACACGCAAACCTAATTCAATAATTAATGAAACAGAAAAAGACTAGGTGTTCATCATGATACCCTAGTATGAATGAGCAAAGTAGAGTAAATGCTAAACACGGCGTGCTTTCCCTGCTCAGGCAAGGCCAGCCCAGGTTTTACTAAGCCTCAACAATGAATGAGGCCCCACAGGACTTCTGCCCTTACAAGGAGACCATTTTGCACCAGGGTGGGACCTTCCTGGAAATGACCACTTTGCCCTGAACCCATGTCTATCCTCAGCCAAACCCTTGGGAGGCAAGTCCCTCTCCTGGAACTTTCTGGAGAATGGAGCAAAGATCTCTTTTCTGGCAACTCGGGGATTTGAGGACATTTGGATACTTCTCCACTCTGAAGCTTCTTTGCAGTTATCCTACTCATATTTATACCATATGGCACCAATGAGATGCTCAACTAAGCATTCTTTGCACACAATTTTACTAACTCACTCAGTTCTTCAATATTTATTAAGACTATCATGGGCTGGGCACTGGAAAACCTGTAGCATACAATTCTTTCATTAAAACTTTGACTCTGAGGACCATAATAACATACCTCTTAACTAGCATCATTCTATGGCAGTGATTTTTAGACTACATTCCTTAGATGCTGTTTTAGTTCTAGAGAGCTTCCATGAAGTATTGCTAATCATCAAGAGGTGCTTCTCTTTCTATTTTTGATGGAGAAGGTAACTGAGGCTGGAATCACTTAAAGACCTTCCAAGCTTAAACTACTCATTAACAGGGGAGCCAGACTTTCCAACAATTCTGATCCTCCAACTGAGTCCTTTCTATAGGGGACACCAATGATACCTCAGTGGGGGGAAAAATAACCAGCATACTTTTTTACACACTTTATGATTATGGCACTATTTATGTTACCGTTGTCTACTCCAAACTATTTAAATGCAAAAATCTTTAAGAACATGGATAAGCAGTGCTGACATGTAAAAATTTAATGAAGGTCAATGAAAATAATACTGGCTGCTGGAAAAAATTTGGAAGAGAAAATGCTGAGTGTACCACACAGTAGGGTGAAACTAACAACATAATGATAAACCACTTATTTCCATATTTTGGAACCATTTCCCCTAGCATCATCTTATATAATCATCTGTATATAGCTATTGAGATATTGTGATCATCTGCTAGGACTATCCAAGACATATACTAATCAATACCAATAAGGGAGAACATAGCGTTTTTGTTTGTTTGGGTCTGGCTCTCTTCCCTTAGAAAAAATTAGGAAAAAGTCACACGAAGTACTTCCAATTCCTTATGATTAGAGCAATATCATTCTTTCTGCTGAAAGCATAGAATTCCATTGTATATATATGCCACATTTTATTGATCCATTAATTTAATCGAGGGGCATCTGGGTGATCCCATATCTTGGATATGCTAAACAATGCTGCAATGAACATGCAGTGCTGGTAGCCTTAGTGTGGTTAATTGGATAAATGCCCAGGACTGGAATTGCTGGGTCATAGGAAATTTCTATGTTTAGTGTCTTGAGGAACCTTTATACTGCTTTCAAGAATAGTTGAACAAATGTACATTCCCACTAACTGTAGGAGAGTTCCCTTTGGCCATATTCCCCCACCCTCCAGCATCTATTTTTGCCACTTTTCTTTTTTTCCCTTATTGACTGTCAAAGTGATGAAAAGAGTGATTACAGTTTCATACGTTAGGCCTTGAGTACATGTCTTGTACTGTTTGTTACCTCCATCAGTGCACCCTCCCCAACCTCTTCAACCTGCCCCCTTGTACTGTTACCTCCATCATTCCCCATCCCCCTTCCCTATCCATCCTCATGCTGTTTATTATCTCCATTTCCCCCCTCCCCCACCCCCTTTTACTGTTTTTTACCTCCATCTTTCCTCCTCCCCTCCATCTCCACTCCCCCTACCCTTTGTACTGTTTGTTACCTCTATAATACCCCCTCCCCCTCCCTCCCCAGTCCCCCCTTGTACTGTTTGTTACCTCCATCATTCCCTCAACCCCGCCACCTCTCCCCTTGTACAGTTTTTTACCTCCATAGTTCCATAGCTCCCCTCTCCTTTGTACTGTTTGTTACCTCCATTGCTCCCCTCCCCCCTCCCCCCCCCCTTCCCTCTGTGGGCTCTCTCTCTCGACTTCCCCTAGCTTGGGGGGGGGAAGGGGCTTGTCTGCCTGTTCCTGGGTGGCCCTTTATCGCTCTTCCGTGGGAGCGATGGCCACAGGTAGCCTCATCTCTCTCTCGAATTCCCCTTGCTTGGGGGGGAATGGGCTTGTCCACCCCTTCCTGGGTGGTCCATTACTACTCACGAGGGAGTGATGGCCACGGGTAGCCTCGGTGGCGTGTGGTCGCAGGGTGCCCAAAAGCCGCCAAGAATGACACGGGCGTGTGGGTCCCTGGAGAAAACCTCTAGAGCTTCTGTTTATTCAAATGAGGAACCTCCCAGATATACTCCAAAGGCAGGCACGAGAGAGGGTCCCATGATTGGTCCCAAGGAGCTGTCCCTCAAATGATGTCAGACTCCCTTCTCTTCCGGTTAAAGACAGGAAGGAGAGGGACAGGCTGAGGTCAGCTGTGGCCCCTTAAAGGTACAGCTGACTCCAACATCCTGCCCCCTTGTACTGTTTGTTACCTCCATCATTCCCCTCACCCTACCTCCTCTCCCCTTGTACAGTTTTTTCCTCCATAGTTCCTCGGCTCCCCTCCCCATTGTACTGTTTTTTACCTCCATCGCTCCACCTCCCTCCTCCCTCTCCCCTCCCATCCCCCTTGTACTGTTTGTTACCTCCATCATTCCCCTCCTTTTCCCGCTCCCTCTTGTACTGTTACCTCCATCATTCCCCTCCCCATTCCTCTCCCAACCCCCTCTCCTCCCCCCTTGTACAGTTTATTACCTCTATCATTCCCCCTTTCCCTCCCTCCCCCTCCACCTTGTACTGTTTCGTACTTCCATCTTTCTCCCTTGCCCTCCCCCCTCCCCTTCCCCTTTGTACTGGTTGTTACCTACATCATTCCCCCCTCCCCCTCCCCTTGCACTGTTTGTTACCTCCATCATTCAGCATACCCTCCCCCTCCCCCTCCCATACCCCCTTGTACTGTTACCTCCCTCATTCCCTCTCCCCGTCTCCCCCTCTTCCCCCGTCCCCCGTAGAAAGATGATATTTATCATTGGGAAGGTTAAAATGTATACTGTCAAATTTATGTAGGTACTAAGTTTCAATCAGGGAAAAATATATATACATATCTTCGTAATTAGAAGCATTGGGGTAGGGACGAGGAGCCTGTGCTTGAACTCAACATGAGCACTGTCCTAAGCTTTGACGTCCTTCAGGCCAATGCTCTACCACTTGAGCTCAGCTCTGTTTTCCTTTTTTGATATTTATTTTAAAGCAGGAGAGAAAAGTTTATTACAGAACAGCTGGCCTGTGGTGGTGATGATTCATTGCCAAAGAGAAGGGAGAGAAGGGAGAGACTGGGTGACCCTCAGCCAGCCCTGCCTAATCTAGGGCAGGGGATTGGGCCAGGTTGATTGGGCCAGGATGTGACCTCAGGGAAGGGGAAGGTACCTGCCTCCAGGCCTGCTGGTTACCCAGCAACTGGGTGGACACTTAATAATGTGGGGGCATCTACTTGGAGCCCTCCAGGAGGGACCTGACATTCCAGCCTTTTAATAGGTATGGAAAAGGACAATGACTCTCTGGCTGCTTCCTGCTGGTAAAGGGCGTCGACATTAGGGATAAAAGGCAGAAATGTGGCTCCTCCTGGAGAAGGCTAGCAGTAGGGTCCCTTGGTGTTAGATGGCAGTCCTTGAATGAAGCCTGGAAGTCTCATGAGGCAGGGGCTGGATTTGGCCAGCCTCTGTTTCCCATTTGGAGTGTTTTTTTTTATGTTGTTGGGTTTGTTTTTGTTTTGTCAGTCCTGGAACTTGGGACTCAGGGCCTGAGCACTGTCCCTGGCTTATTTTGGTCAAGGCTAGCAACCTGAAACTTGAGCCACAGCACCACTTCTGTCCTTCTCTGTTTCTGTGGTGCTGAGGAATTGAACCCAGGGCTTCATGCTTGCTAGGCAAGCACGCTTCACGTTAGATTCACTTTACTAACCCTGGACAATGTCAACTAAATTCCTGCAAAGTTGTAAATTATGTCCCCTCCCTATTTCCATGGTAGAAAACATCAGTCCTTAGAACTAATTGCTCTTAACCATATTATTTAAGAGGAAAATATTTTTCTGATGAACTTACATGTACATATATTCTGCTGCAAAGGAATACATTTTAATTTTCTAAACCTCTTGGGTTTCCTAAATGGTACACTGCTGTTGTGAAATGTGACTCACCATTCACAAATTTTCACTAATAAACGTACTTACATCTGTTTGATTTCATGCACATGTAATTTATTGAACCTTGAAAACCTTCTTCCTTGTATCATTTGCTAACATGAAAAGGGAGCATTCTCTGGAGGACCATAGTTAAAAGTATGGCTATTCAGGAAAGATGCTTGATGCAAGCATCGTGGCTAAGAAGACACTTCTAAAGGCCCTCATAAACAGATTGAGAGCAACAAAAGCAGAAGATGAAGGGGCCTCTGAGTTCTTCCCTCCAGTCTCATTTCTAGCACACTATCATCACAGAGTCAAAAGGACCTAAGATTTGGCATGAATGAGGCAGTTTTAACCAAATTTCTTAGTCCTATGAAGCCCAGAGTTGGAAATCATGGAAATGATCATGATTGCAATCAATCCTGACAGAGCCAAAGTTTGATTTTCTACAAATTGGATGGACATTTGGTGGGAAAAACAATGTGACAAGTCGCCTGGCACCAGTGGCTCATGACAATAATCCTAGCTACTCAGGAGGTTGAGATCTGAGGATCACATTTGGAAGCCAGCCCAGGTAGAGGAGTCTATGAGACTCTTTTCTCCAATTAAATGATAGAAAAAGCTTCAGGGTGCTCCTTCCCTTTAAAACTTGTACAATGACGAGTAGAGAAGGCAGGAATTAGTGGCATATATGAAAAAAATCAGAAGTTTAAATCAGTATGGACCTCTATGTCTGTGGACAGAAGTACAAGTAAAGAAAGAATATGACTGCAACTGGAGGTTCCTTAGTATGCAGTATGATATACAGAACTGAAGTTTTCTTCTCTGACCAAACTGCAGCTTTATTCAGATCTGGTATTGCAAGCAAGCACTCTAAGGAAAAACAAACTCAAACTGCCTAATAATCCAAGGGCATTAATCCTAAAAATAAAAACATTTATTCTGAAAGTAGTGGGAAATACAATCTGAGATTTCAAACATCTGAAGAACTGTCATAAAAAGAGGTATTTCTACTTTTTAATGACAATGGATGGCGATGATGTCCAGAATCAAATGATGGATACTACATGAAAACAAATGTTTAACCTAACAAAAAGATGAACTTCTCCAACAAATGTGTCCAAAGACTCAAGACTATATATTTCAATAAACCCTACACTGCATGACTATTTAAGCAAAATCTCATTGGAGGAATTCAAGAATGCAATGTGAAAAAACTGTAGCTAGCCTCTGATTACACACACAACACTGAGAATGTTCGAGGTCAGCACAGGTGGCACAATAGGCGGGCTCAGACAGGAAGGAATGCTATGTGTCCATGTTAGCAGGGTGTCAGGGGGCCTTGAAAGCCATTGTTAAACACCATAGCTCAGTAGTGAAGTACCTATGATCACATAAGATGATGTGAAGTGAAACAAACTCTAAGATACGGAAACAATTGGTTTATCATTGTTGTTATTTTTAACGTGCTAAATGAAATCATTCCTTTTTCCTTTTGCTTATCTTCCCTATGGTTTAGCCCCTCTTGTCACTGTTTTTGATTTTGATACCCTCGGTAATATATATATATATTTGTCTGAATTAGGGAAGGGAAGGGGAACTTCAAAATGTTGAGACAAATGGTAAAACGTGAACCAATGCAACAGTAATAACTACAAGATATGTTGTAAACTAACTGTAAAATTGGAGGGAGGGGGAAATACAGGAGGAGGAAAGGTGGGAGAAAAATGAGGGATGAGATAGCAAGTTTGACAAGAAATGTACTCATTACCTTAGGTATGTAAATGTAACCCTACTGTACATCAACTTGACAATCAACATAAAATAAAGAAAGATGCCCTGAGCTCAAGAATTAATACTCATGTATAGATGGATACTTTCTCTCTCTCATACACATACACACAGAGAGAGAGAGAGAGAGAGAGAGAGAGAGAGAGAGTCATATTTATTTTTAAATACCCTATAGATAGCTTGAGGCCATGTGGAATAGAAGCAGGAACCCAGGTGATCTCAGCAAACAGTAAACCCGACACAGCAGCCTCTGTGAACTGTCCAAGCAGGACATTGAAAGCATCTGGAAACATGTTTGGTTGTAGAATTACGGATGCAACCGGCTCCTAGGTCAAAGCACAGGATGTTGTTACACATCCAACAGGACACATGGACAGCCACCTAAAGGGAGGAATTAGCCAGAGTCTTGACACCACTGTTTCTTTTAGACCCACCTGAGTGGGTCTCTGATTTTTGTAGCCCCAGGAGAGCTTAGCCAACACCCAAAGTATTTACTAGTAAACATGGCTGCAGTACCTGAACCCATCTTTATGAGCGCGGGTGAGGGTCCTTAAAAATAATGGCCAGGAAAAGCTCACCTGCAGAAGGGATAAATTCTCACAGTTGATCTAACAACTGACAGGGGTCATTTAGCTTCAGGAAAACCACGTAATTGGTGTGTCAACAGCTTTCTACAAGGTATCATAATTCTCAGCAGAGAATTTACCAAATTACATAAGAAAGAGAAAGAAAGTCAAATATTAATTTCTCAAACAAAATGGGGGGCTGCTACTATAGAAGCTGCAAAGAGTAAACCAACGGGGAATTATGAACTCAAATACCCATCATAATATAGGGTTAAATCCATTAATATTGGGCACCACTGATTATAGACTACATTTTTATACACTTTTAGTTATTTTGAAGACTTCAATTAGTTTGATACCCAGTTAGTTCTTCCCAAGACCTTAACAGCCCATTTCTAGCTCTAAATAATAAGGCAGGCTTAGTCACAATGAACATTTCACTAGGTCTCTGGGATTTTGTTTTTTTTTGTTTTTTTTTTTTGTTTTTGGCCAGTCCTGGGGCTTGGACTCTGGGCCTGAGCACTGTCCCTGGCTTCTTTTGCTCAAGGCTAGCACTCTGCCACCTGAGCCACAGCGCCACTTCTGGCCATTTTCTGTATATGTGGTGCTGGGGATTCGAACCCAGGGCCTCATGTATACGAGGCAAGCTCTCTTGCCACTAGGCCATATCCCCAGCCCATCTCTGGGATTTTGGTGCCAGTTCTGGTCTGGCCAATGATCCTGTTCTTTTGTGCTTAAGGCTAGCACTCTCACAAAGCTCCACTTTCTCCTGTATTGTTTTGTTTTCTTTTGGTGGTCAATTGGAGACAAGTATCTCAGTGACTTTCCTGCCCAGGCTAGCTTCCAATTGCAATCCTCACTTTTGAGTCTTCCAAATAGCTAGGCATGAACCACCAGCACATAGAAATTTAAAAATATTTTCCCTGAGCAGAGGAGCAGCAGAGCCCTAGTTAATCTCTCTCCAACACCCCAGTTTTACCACTCCAGAAACTTTTACTCCTAGAAAGACAGCCCAAGTAAGTTATAACAGTACAGGGATTCTGTCCAATAAGGAAAAATTGACATTGCTGGCCTGAAAACACAGATTTGAGTTCTGGGCCTCATCCCTCTGCCAAGCCAGTGCCGGCACTGGCACAGCGTCTCACAGTTCATGGACCTAAACCACCCAGAAGTGACCAAGTTGAAATCCTCCAGATGGTGGCAGACAGACGTGGATCTCAGGCTGAGCATGGACAGGCCGAAATGGCAGACAAAGCATGAGTACCCCACAAAAGATATTCTCACTCGTGCCCACAGAGAAGCATGGGTAGCCTTTTCCCCACTGCCAGAGCAAAGCACCATCTCTGACACTGGCATAGGGTCAGACCAGACTGGAAATAAACCCGGCTTGGGGAAAGCGAGGACAAAGGGGCCACCTTTGAAAAGAGCAAGAGGGACAGACCAATGAGGGCCAGCTCCACCCAGAAGAGCAACCCCTGCCCAGGTGGGAAGCTCATCCAGGCCACAGTTCACAACTCAGGTGAACTCAGCCAGAGGTGCCCGCCCTGCCCGCCAGAATTTCTAAATTAAAACGGAAAGTGGCGAGCAGCTACCGGCAGCAAGGAACAACCAGATAGGAGAACAAACAGTTCCCGAGACAGATAAATGGCCCCATCTCAGAGGAAGCCTAATTCCCAGCCCAAAATGGAGCTGAATTCCATAGCCAGCTATGCTCAGGAGGCCATCCTGCCCATGAGGGAGGAACCACCCCTAGGCAAGCAACTCTCAGACAGGTAAACCAGGCCAGAGCCAACCGCCCTGCTGAGTCCACAGCCTCTCCAAAGCCAGGTGATAAAGGCACCAGTCTCACAGCAGATGGGAGGAGCCAGGGCTCCCAAGACTTTTCACTTCCCCCATTTACAGAGGACACCCAAGTTCTATGTGAAAGCTGTGCGAACCACAGAGCCTCAGGATTTCACTAACAGAGGAGGAGGGTCAGAGCTGATCCACCCGCTGCAAACTGAAAGCAGGTCAAACCACACAAGCACCAAAATAGACTACAGACAATTGCAAGGAAACCAGAGACTGGAGAAAGCCCACCCAAACAAGGAAGACTCCATTTTTTAAAGATTTATTTTTATTTTTTATTTAACAGATGTTGTTGGTTTTTTGTTTTCCAATGTATAGACAAATGGTAAAACGTGAACCAATGCAACAGTATTAACTACAAGATATGTTGTAAAATAACTTGAAAATTGGGGGGCGGGATATGGGAAGAGGGATGCTGGGAGAAAAATGAGGGACAAGGTAGCAAGTTTGACAAGAAATGTAGTCATTACCTTAGGTATGTAAATGTAACCCCTCTGTACACCACCTGTACAATAACCATAAAATAAAGAAAGATGCCCTGAGCTCAAGTACTAGTGCACATATGTATATGAATACTCTCTCTCTCTCTCTTTCATACACAAATACACAAATACACACAAACACAGAGTCATATTTATTTTTAAATACCTAATAGATAGCTTCAGGTTGTGTGGAATAGAAGCAGGAACAGAGGTGATCTCCTCAGAAAACAGTAAACCCGACAAGTTGCATCTTTGAACTGTCTAGCGGGACATTCCTTCTCATCAACCCAGGGTTCATTTCCACAGCAAGATACACTGCCTCCATGAGTATACATGATATACCTCCGTGTGCGCTGTCAAAGTCCACCCAGCCCACTATGCATCATTGGACATCTCTGCAGAAAGACGTATGGATTGTGCATACTTGCGACTCCAGTGTGTTCATGATCACACACACATACTGCGTAGGAACACTAACAGGTGGATCTTGAGCCCAACCCTGCCATATGGCATCAGAAGCATTCACAAGGTGGAGGGAAGAGTATTTGTCTTCCCCTCTTGCATCCACCACAGCAATAGAAGCCGAGAATTCTCCACCCCAGGAAGACCATAGTGAATGCCTCCAACTATAGGGAGACCCAGAACCTGATTGTCCTAACCAACCGCTGCTTCCTTTACTCCTAAACAATCTCCATCTAAGGAGGACCCCCAAGCCCTTCCTGAAAGCTGTGCGAACCACAGAGCCCCAGGATTTCCCCAACAGGCGAGGAGGGTCAGAGCAGATCCACCCACTGAAAACTGAAAGCAAGTCAAACCAGCCAAGCAGCAAAATAGACTACAGACCATTGCAAGGAAACCAGAGACTGGAGAAAACCCACCCAAACAAGGAACACTCCATTTTTTAAAAACATTTTTTAAACTTTTTTTTTTTTTTCTATTTTTCATTTCTGAGACGTCGTTGGTATTTTGTTTTCTATTTTTTTTGTTTTATCGGCTTTTTTTATTTCCTTTTTCGGGGGTTGGGTTGTTAATTGTTTTGTGTTTTGTGCATTTGTCTTCCAGTATTTTTCTTTGTTTCTCTTTTCACATTCTCTTACTTTTAAATTACTTTCCTATGACTAACAGCTTCACTCTTTTCTGCTAACTCTCCATTATTCATCATATTAATCTTGTCCTTTCTACCGATTCTATTCTTCTTCACATTTCCACGTCACTGAAATGAAACCAAAATCACCACCACCACCACCGCCACCATCACCACCACCCCCACATACATTTTACTCTATTCCCTTCACTACCTCTCACTTATCCTCCAGATTTACCTTCAGGACTTCCAGACTCCACTGATCCCTGGTTATTGGATAGAGGATATCCCTGTTCAATCCAAGTGAATCAAAGTGGTTTATAGAGAAATCCAGCTCATAGTATTTTAACAGTAATGATTAACTATTGAATACAGGATTGGTTGTTATTTGGAAATTGTATTTTTTAGGAACACCAAATCTAATTTTATATACAGTTATACCAAGTATCTGTATATAATTGTGAACTTCTAAGATTTACACAACAGTGCTTGGTAAGGTCTGCTTTGGGTCTTAAACGGTGCTCACAGGTGCTCTTAGATAGGCATTCCCAATCCAAATGGGCAGAAGAAACACAAGATGGCAAACAATGCAGTCATATCTCCCACTGAAAACAAGCAGGAAGCAGAGCAGTCAATCAAAGACATAGAAGAGAACCCTCAAAATGCTCTACAAAGTCTACTGATAAACATGTTAAATGAAAAGTTTGAATCCATGCATACATCAATCCATCCATAAAGTAATAGATGATTTCATGGCCTCAACAAAGAGAAAGATAAATGAACTTCAAGAGTCATATGAAAAGATAACTACCCAGCTAAAAGATTTGAGAGACAGCACTCAAAACCAAATTAATAATGTAAAGATGTCCATGCAGGACCTAAGAGATACTTCTAGCAAGGACATGGAAATCATCAGGAAAGACCAGTCTGAAGGAAAAGAGATTCAAAATCAAGTAACTAGCCTACAGTCTCAAGTAGGTGAAGCAGAGGATCAAATCTCAGGAGCTGAAGATTCCCTAGAATCTATGGAGAAATGTCACACAAAAATACAAAACCAATCCAATCGATAAAACAGATCACTCCAGGAGCTCCAAGACACTAGCAGGAAGCACTATTTGAGGCGAATAGGAATTGAGAAAAACCAGGAGAAAGAAGTTAATAGAATATGCAACCTATTTAACAGAACATTAGCCAAGAACTTCCCAACTATCCAGGAAGGTAGGCCGATACAGATACAAGAAGCATTTAGAACCCCAAAGCGACCAGATCAGAATAGGACATCCCACTGACACATTGTGATCATAACAGGATCAGTAGAGTCCAAGGAAAGAATCCTTAAAGATGTTACGGAGAAGAAAGTAATCACAAATAAAGGAAAAGCAAGCAGAATTACCCCAGACTTCTCAGCAGAGACCATGAAAAGCAAGGAGATCCTGGAATGAGGTATGCCAAACCCTAAATAATAATAAATATCAACCAAGAATGCTGTACCCAGCTAAACTCTCATTCATAGCTGAAGGACAAATAAAAGTCTTCCACAGGAAGGAAAAACTGAAACAATGTATCTCCACCAAACCAGCTTTACAGAAAATCCTCAAAGATGTACTATACAGGGAAAATAATCAAGATCCCAATACAGACAGAGAAATGAACCCTAAATAGAAAACCAGAATATTAGATCAAGAATTGGGAAGACACAGCTTTTAACAAGATAGCTACAATGAAAGGACAAATGATCATCTCTCAAACCTAACTCTCAACATTAATGGACTTAATTCTTCATTCAAACGACATAGGCTCATTACTTGGATCAAAAATCAAGATCCGTCTTTCTGCTGCCTCCAAGAGACACATCTATCTAGCAAAAGCAAACTTCTTCTAAAGGTAAAGGGTGGAATAAAATCTACCAATAAATGGCCCCCAAATGCAGGCTGGAGTGGAATTCTAGCATCAGATAAAATCGACTTCAAATTAAAAATGGTAAGAAAGGACAAAGAAGGTTACTACATACTAATAAAGCGATGTCTCCTACAGGAGGATATAACCATCTTAAATATCCACACACCAAATACAGGAGAACCCAACTTCATCAAACCAACACTACTGACTCTAAAATCACTCATAGTCCCAAACACATTGATTGTTGGAGACTTTAACACTCCACTGTCACCTCTGGACAGACCAACAGGCCAAAAACTGACCAAAGAATCCACAGAACTAATCAACTGCATAGACCAACTAGACTTAACCAACATCTACAGAATATTCCATCAAGCAATACCAGAATACACATTCTTTTCAGCAGCCCATGAAACATTCTCCAAAACATATCACATCTTAGGGCACAGAGAAAATCTGTACAAATTCAGAAGTATCAAAATCATTCCCTGCCTTCCCTCAGACCACAATAGATTAAAATTAAAGCTCAACTCAAACAGCCACCACACAAAATGATACAATCCATGGAGACTAAGCAACACACTGCTGAACCATCAGTGGGTCACTGAAGAAATTAGACCAGTAATTCAATATTTATGGCATTCAACCAAGGTGAGTGCACAAAGTACCACCTCCTTTGGGACACAGCAAAGGCAGTACTCAGACGAAAATTTATATCTGAGTGCCTACACCAACAATCTGGATAAACAGCAACTCAACAACTAACGGAATCACCTTAATCTTCTCAAAAGAGAACAAGAAGCCATACCCAAAGTCAATAGATGGAAGCAAATAATTAAAATAGAATCAGAATTAAATATACTAGAGAGAGAAAAAAAACCATCGCAACAATCAACAAAACAAAGACTCGGTTCTTTGAGAATATTAACAAAATAGTCAAATTCCTAGCAAACCTGACCAAAAAACGATGGCAACACACCCACATAAACAAGATCCGAGATAAAACAGGTAACATCACCACAGAAACAACCAAAATTCAGAACACAATAAGGGACTATTTTGCAAACCTTTGTGCCAACAAATTCGAGAACCTGGAAGGAATGGATGATTTTCTAGAAAAAATTGATACCCCCAAACTCAACCATGAAGATTTAAACCTTCTAAACAGACTCATACCCAGCCTTGAAATAGAAACAGCAATAAGTGATTTCCCATCAGAGAAAAGCCCATGTCCAGATGGATTCACAGCAGAATTCTACAAGGCTTTCAAATCAGAAGTCACACCAATATTTTTCAAAATCTTCAATGAAATTTAAAGAGAACGTTCACTACCAGACTTATTCTATGAAGCCAGTATAGCCCTCATCCCAAAACCAGGCAGGGACTCATCAACAAAACAGAACTATAGAACGATTTCCCTGATGAACATAGATGCAAAAATTCTCAACAAAATTCTGTCCAATCGACTTCAACAGGTCATCAAAAATATCATACACCATGTTCAAACTGGATCCATCCAGGGATGCAAAGTTGGTTCAATATACGCAAGTCAATTAATGTAATCCACCACATCAACCAGAGCAAGGTAAAGAACCACATGGTTATATCTCTGGATGCAGAAAAGGCGTTCGATAAAATCCAGTACCCATTTATGATAAAAATCCTGGAGAAATTGGGATTCCAAGGAACATTCCTGAATATAATAAAGGCAGTTTATTACAAACCAACAGCAAGCATAATTCTAAATGGTGTAAAGCCAAAGCCTTTCCTTTGAAAATCAGGAGCAAGATTGGGATGTCTGCTCTCTCCCCTCCACTTTAACATTCCTAGCCAGAGCAATTAGGCAAGAAGAAAACAAAAAGGGGATCCAAATAGGAAAAGATGAAGTTAAGCTTTCTCTCTTGCAGATTACATGATCCTATACCTAACGAACACCATAGACTTTACTCCCTAGCTACTAGAGCAGATCCAAAACTTTGGCAAAGTTGCAGGATATAAAATCAACAGCCTTTCTATATGCTAATAACACGAAGACAGAGGCTGAAATCAGGAAAGCAACTCCCTTTGCAATAGTCTCAAAAACATAAAATACCTAGAAATAACCTTAACCAAAGAAGTGAAAGACCTCTATGATTAGAACTTTAAAAGCATAAAAAACAAAATTAAGGCTAATTAGTACAGGTTTAGGCAAGTCATAGCAGAGCATCACAAGGCCCACTAGCTATATCCTTATGAACATTTAAGATGATGCTAAGTGAAATGAACTCCATGTTATGGAAACAGTTGTAACTACTTTCAATGTCCTATGTGTATCTGTAGCTTCTATTATTGATGATGTTCTTGTATCACCTTCCTGTGGTTGTACCTACACTATCTCTGTAATCTTATCTGCCTATATTGGAAACCGTGTATACTGGTATTGGAAATAGGGAATTGAAAGGGAATACCAAATTTGAGAGACACAGGGTAAAAAAAGACAAACAACTACGAAAGCAATACTTGCAAAACTGTTTGGTGTAAGTGAACTGAACATCTCCGTGTGGGGGGGGGAAGGGAAAGGGGGAGGTGGGAGAGGGGTATGAGGGACAAGGTAACAAACTGTACAAGAAAAGTATCCAGTGCCTAAAGTATGAAACTGTTAACTTTCTGTACATCAGTTTGATAATAAAAATTTGAAAAGAAAAAAAGAACTAAGGAAATGGAAAATCCTCCCATGCTCCTGGATTGGGAAGATTAATATAGTCAAAATGGCAATATTGCCAAAAGCTATCTACAAATTCCATGCAATACCCACTAATATCCCAAAACCATTTTTTAATGAAATTGAGGAAGCAATCCAGAAATTTATATGGAAAAATAAATGACCCCCCGACTAGCAAAAACAATCCTAAGCAGAAAGAACAATGCCGTTGGAATTACAATACCAAACTTCAAGCTGTATTATAAAGCTATAGCTATAAAAACAGCTTGGAATTGGCAATGGAACAGGCCTGAAAACCAATGGAACAGAATTGAAGATCCAGCAGTGAAAGCACAGAACTAAGCCCGCTTAATCTTTGATAGAGTAGCTAAAAAAAATACGATGGAAGAAAGATAGCCTCTTTAACAAATGGTGATGGAAAAACTGGTTCAACACCCACAACAAAGCAAACCTAGATCCTTATATATCATCCTGAACCAAAATCAATTCCACATGGATAAAAGATCTTGAAATTATAACAGATACCTTTCAAGCACTAAAAGAAGTAGGAGAAACACTTGGGCTCCTTGGCACAGGACAGACCTTCCTTAACAAAGAGCCATAAATGCTACAAATCAAAAAAAGGACGAGCAAATGTGATTGCATCAAATTGCTGAGCTTCTGCAGGGCAAAGGACATAGCTCACAAGATGAATGGAAAGCCTACAGATTGGGAAAAGATCTTTATCAGCCATACAATGAACAAAGACCTCATATCTAAAATATATGCAGAACTACAAAAAATTAAATTCCTCCAAAACAAAACCGCAAAGAACCAACAGCCCCCTCAACAAGTGGGCTAAAGACTTACAAAGTGACTTCTCTGATGAGGAAATGAGAATGGCCAAGAGTCATATGAAAAAGTGCTCTACATCTCTGGCCATAAAAGAAATGCAAATCAAAACAACATTGAGATTACATCTCACCCCAGTAAGAATGACCTATATCAAGAAAACTAACAATAATAAATGTTGGAGGGGATGTGGACAAAAGGGAACCCTACTTCATCGTTGGTGGGAATGTAAACTTGTTCAGCCACTCTGGCAAGTGGTATGGAGATTTCTCAGAAGGTAAACATAGAGCTCCCTTATGATCCAGCAGCCCCACATTTGGCATCTACCCAAAGACCACAGAGAAGAACACACAAAAGCCACCAGCACAACAATATTCATCACAGCACAATTTGGCATAGCTAAAATATGGATCCCACCCAGTAACGCTCAGTAGATGAATGGATCAGGAAAATGTGGTACATATACACAATGGAAATTCATACCTCTGTCTCAAAGAATGACATTGCCGCATTTGTAAGGAAATGAAAGGACTTGGAAAAAATTATCCTAAGTGAAGTGAGCCAGACCCCAAAGATACATGGATTCTATGCTCTCCCTCATAGGGAATAGTTAGCTCAGGTTTAGGCTAGTCACAGCAGAGGATTACAAGAGCCCAATAGCAATACTCTTATGAACACATAAGATGAGTCTAAGTGAAACAACCTCTATTTTATGGAAACAACTGTTATATCACTGCTGTAATTACTTTCAACATGCCATGTGTGACTGTAGCTTCTACTGTTGATGATGCTCTTGTATCCCCTTCCTGCGGTTGTACCTGCACTATCAGTTTTATCTTATTTGAGTACTTTGGAAACTGTATATACTGGTATTAGAATTAGGAAAATGAAATGGAATACCAAAACCGAGAGACACAGGATAAAAAGACAAACGACTACAAAGGCAATGCTTTCAAAACTGTTTGGTGTAAGCCAAGTGAAACAACTCCTTGTGGGGAGAGGGCCAGGGGGGAGTGGGAGGGTAAATGAGGGAGGAGATAACAAACAGTATAAGAAATGTATCCAATGCCTAACATATGCAACTGTAACCTCTCTGTACATCACTTTGACAATAAATAAGAAAAAAAATGTTTTTCCTATGAGGAAAACAATACAGTCTATGGTTCTTTAGGTCTGGCTCACTTCACTTAGTAAATTTTTTTTTGGAATAATTAGTACATGTTTAGGCTAGTCAAAGCAGAAGTCATAATAGCCAATAGCTATGCCCTTATGGACACTTAAGATGATGCTAAGTGAAATGAGCTCCATGTTATGGAAACAAGTGTATATCATTATTGTAATTATTTTCAACATGACATATGAATCCGTATCCTTTTTATTTTCTCTCGTATTCCCTTCCTGTGGTTTTACCCCCACATATCACTGTATCTCATCTGAGTACCCTGGATACTGTATATACGTGTATTAGAGCTAGGGAAGAGAAAGTAAATATCAAAATCAATAGACAATGGATAAAAAGACAAACAACTCCAAACATAGTACTCACAAAACCATTTGGTGTAAACCAACCGTACAACTCGTGGGTGGAAGGGGAAGCAGGAGGGAAGAGGTAGGCATGTGGAGGGGAGGAAGAGCTAACATATTTGACAAGAAATGTACTCACTGCATTATATATGAAACTGTAACCCCTCTGTACTTCACTTTGACAATAAAGGAGAAAAAAGACAATAAATATTTTTTAGAATGATTCTGAAACACCTAACATTTCTGACAGTTATAACATATAATGCTTAAGATTCTCATGTTAAAAACTAACATTTAGAATCAACACTCTCTTTCTCTGGCAATAGGAAAACTACAAACACATACACTATTTGTGAATAAAGGTAAACATTTCCCTCAAAGAACTGCTAATCACCATACATTTCCTTTCTTCCTTCTGTTATTTACTTCAGCCATTCTCTGGCCATAATCTGAGTGAAACCAGCCAAAAGGTACAGACACTGAGGCAGGTAGGGACAGATAGCATGAACACACCAAGGTGGCTGAGGCCTGAGCTATTTTGGATACTATAACCTCAACATTAGGCACAGGTAGTGAGAGAGGAAGAGAGAGATCAGGAAAAGTAGAAGCCAAATGGCTGCTAGGTATAAAAATCTAGAGAAGTGTGGACTCAAAGACAGTTGTCAGAAGCTGCAACACAAAAAATGAATAAGATGGAAATTAGATGGGATGTTCAAGGAAATAACCAGACGAGAACATAAAACAAACTAAGTCAAAGCTAGGACAGCGAGAAAGAGTAGCGCAAAATTCGGGAGGTGGCAACATGGCCTGCGTTTATTAAAAAAAAAAAAAAAGCTTCTCCACAAGCACAAACATCTCTCCAGCCATCCTTCTCTCTCTACACATAGAATAAGCATTCCCTCCTTCTGCAGCTTTTGGTAGCAAGAGACACGTGATCTTTTTGTTAGTTTATGAAACAAATACCAGTGATGAGCCAAAAACTTAAATAAAGTAAAAGAGTTGGGACAGCACTGTGTTCACTCTATGAGAAATATCCAACAGGAATGTGCAGTGTCTTTATTCAACAACATTTCTTTATTCGAATCACAAAGTTTATGAATAAAGCATGTCTTTTAACCCTCTCTTATCTAGCTATCCTATTTTATTCTTGTGTTAGACATTTACAATGACCACTGTTAGGAATCTAGAAAGTTCTGAGGAAGTACTGGCGGGCGGGGGTGGTGGTGCTTATCATCACTTCCCAAAGCATAAGGGTGAAAAACAGCAGCTCGTCAAGTGGGGGCAAGGGGAGAGTGGGGGACAAATGAAGGGGAAGGGGGCAATTGTAGTCAAGAATTCATTGTACATATTACAAAAGTAAGAAAACGGAAGGACTGGCAGAGGAAGGAGGGGCAAGAATGTTGAAAGGGTGAGGTGGGTTAAGATCTGCCATATTCATAAACTGCTTTCTCAAATGGCAACTCCCTTTGCACAAATACTTAAAGATAGTTTTTGTAAGAACTCAGAAGCTCTTCCCTTCACAGTAGTAGGACAAATTATTAGTTCTCCTACGCACAGGGGACTAGAGTCTTTCAGGTCATTTGTGTTTTGGTGGGGTTTTTTGGTTTTTGAGCCAGCACTGAAAATTGAACTCAGAGACTGGGCTATGTCCCTTAGCTTTGTCACTCCATGCTGGCCTGCTACCCCATGAGAAATCGCACAATTTCTGGTACTTTCGTGGTTCATGGAGGATGGATGTCATGGACTTCCCTGCCCAGGGCGGGTTTCAAAGCACAATCCTCCAAACTCATGAGGATCTGGGATTACAGGCCTGAGCCCACAGGCTCCAGTTTCTAATGAGCTTTGTTCATCAAAAAAGTGGTAGTATAATTTTAAGGTTCACAGACCTTAGTGCTACATTTGGATCCTATGATATAAAGCCCCAAATACCCGTCCTTTAAATAACTAATCAAATAAAATAAACTATTGTCTTATAATTAAATAATCATAAGATAGGAAAATAGAGACAAAATAATGATTAGAAATATAACCATAAAAATGGAAAAAAGCTTACCAAAGAGTTGATTCCTATATAGTTTAAGACTATAGGGGAAAGTAAGTTGGAAGCCAGTGGCTGTAGCCAGTAATCCTAGCTATTCAGGAGGCTGAGAACTGAGGATCGAGGTTCTAACCCAGCCTGGACAGGAAAACTCTGTGAAACTCTTCTCTTCAATTAACCACCAAAAAGCTGGAAGTGGAGCTATTGCTCAAGTGACAGAGTGCTAGCCTTAAGCAAAAAAAGCTCAGGGACTGTGTCCAAGCCTGAGATCAAACCCCGGGAACAGCAAAAATATAGGTAGGTAGGTAGGTAGATAGATAGATAGATAGATAAAGAGATAGATAGATAGATAGATAGATAGATAGATAGATAGATAGATAGATAGATAGATAGATAGAAAGATAGAGTTTGTGTTGCAATGGAAAACCATGCACTCTACATCACTCTCTTCCTAATTCATTCCACTACTATGTAACAGGATAAATAGCAGAGAATAGCAAAGGAAAATAAATATTTGTTAATTGGCGATGTCTTTCTTGCTATAGTCATATAGTTTCTTTCGAAGTGCAATTGGCTTCTCTTTCTCACTTGGAAAAGTCCACTTTGACTCTATTTACATATTCCATTTCAATTAGTTCTGAACTAAACAAACAAAAAAACCACTGTTTCAGTCTTAAAATTCTCCTTTGAACCATTATGGAATCGTAATAGTACTTCTTTGGTAATTAAAGTAACACATAGTCACTTGGCCTCTGTATACTTCCATGCCATCATGACTGGTCATGATTTCATTTAAGAAAATGATCCCTTAATAGAAACAACATGTCATTTTATGGGACGTGGGAGGAGTTTTGCTATGGGTCATGAACATCCCTCTGCTCCACAATAGATTGAATACTAAGTGCAGGCCCTGGAAAGGCAGGGCCCAGCCACCAGAGTCCCATATGCGTAAGTTCCATGCTGAGGGAAAGTCAGGTCAAACAACACCAATGCAATGGAAGGAAACCAGAGTTTAGATTCCTGCTACAGAATTGCAAAGCAGAGTACAGGAGAGGGGCCTGACTAGAATGAGGGTTGTTTGGGAGAGTGCACCTTGTAGTTTGTTCTTCTATACATGGATGGCCACAACATGAAGCCCACTGAGGTAATGTGTGCTCCATGAAAGCCTGGTGGGAGTCGCAATTCTACATCTACTCTTAAGTTTCCTGTATTTACTCTTGAGTTTCAACCATTCTTAATCTTCTCATCATATCCCATAAATGTGAAAGCAGTGTGAAGCTTTAAAATGCTAGTTGCACTTGATTACAATTAAACAATGTGGAGACTCCTAAGAAATGGGAAATGATGAGGAAGGGATACATGATGCGTGTAGGAATTCTTTGTGACTGATTATAAAATTCTTTTTTCTGGGATTTCTGCTTCAAGACTGATGGTAGAAGCAAAGGTTTTCCTGCTTTAAAAAAAAGGTGTAAAAGAATAAAATGTCCTAGACTTCTTAATCCAAAGATACCTTGTGTTATAACAATTAGACATTTTCATATTCATAAAATGGTAACATAAATTTTATTACCACACCAGCATTTCATTTATTCCTAGCCTGATTTCCAGACTAATCTCAATATTCAAGAAAATATTTAAAAATTAGCTGAAATTTAGGGCATTGAATAACGTTGCACAGAAGAAAAACATATACAAGAACATAAAAAGCTATGGTTTCTTCACTGATGTAATTTCACAATGTTAGAGTTTTTCTTTTATTAAAAACTACCAGTTGCAAAGACATGACTGGAAAGTTCAGGCACATGGGTCCGCCTTCCTGCCTCAGGTCCTGGGCAACTACCAGACAATCTGCAGGGTTACGAGATAAAGTCACGAATACAGTGTGTTTGGCTAAATATTTTTAATAGATTATAATACCTCTGTTTGGCTCAAATAAATTATCCAGCCTTATTTGGTCCACTTTCCCATTTCATGGTTGGCTGATCATTGAATTCTCTCAGAAAGCAAAGCAATGAAGAAAAGGGGGAAAAAGAAGAAAGATGAAAAAAGGAGGAGGAAGGGGAAAAAAGAAGAAAGATGAAAAAAGGAGGAGGAAGGAAGGAAGGGGGCCTGAGGAGGAGGACAGAGGACAGAGAAGCAAAATTCAGGAAGTCAGGAAGTCAGGTACTGGTGGCCTATGCCTAGAATCCTAGCTATTCAGAAATGAGATCTGAGGATCACAGTTCAAAGCAAGCCTGGGCAGGAAAAGTCTACAAGACACTTAGCTCCAACCACCAGATAGTTCAGAGTGCCAGCCTTGAGCAAAAGAAACTCAGTGCCCAGGCCCTGAGTTCAAGCCCCAGGTCTGTCAAAACAAAAAGTCATTTTTATGTTCCAGACTTCCTTGAAGCCCATAGTTTGAAACGATATACGGAAGGGAAAACAATCACTCACCAAAGCTCAATAGCTTGTAGAGCTGCTGTGTCATTCTATTGCATGTCCTACCAGACACGTATAAAATGTGCTTTGCTTGGCCAAAGAGCTATCCACAACTCCCTGCTCAAACACCTGATGACAGTGGACATTCATTTCAATGGGAACAAGATAGTCTTTCAATTTTCCTTCTGTTGTACTCGTTACAATGTGGCCAGATTTACACTCTCTCTGTGAAATGCATTGGATTTCTCAGTCAATATTGGCTACAATATTAGTAATTTATCAAGATCTTGCCTGTCATTTAAATGCAGACAAAAACTCACAGTCTTGTCCATTTCAGTTTCAACATAGAACCATCATCATTTTACCAAAGACCAACTTTCTTACAGCATAGTTTCTATAAATAATGCACAATAAATACTCTGCATATGCAAATTCAACCAATTACAGATTGTACATCTTTAAGGGAAAAGCAGTGCTAAAACACATTCACACTGTTTTCTTGTCATAATGCCCTATAATATGGTATAAAATCTAGTTACACATTATTTCAATTATATTACTTACTGTAAGCAATTTAGAGAAGACAAAGTATATGAAGGATGTTTGTAGTTTATATGCAAATATTATACTGTTTTATATCAAAAGAACTTCATTAGCCACATGGGTTGTAGAGCCAACCCACTTCAGATACTAAGGGACATTGTAATTTGGAGAAAAGTTATGTTGCAGATACTATTTTGCCAGCTAAACATTAACTGCTCAACAAAACTCTAGTGTTAACAAGAACTATATTAAAAAGTTAATGGCAGCAGCAACTTGTTGACAAGACTCTATGTGCGTATGTGTGAAGAATAAAAGCTCAAAGGAGCAAGGTGCCAGTGGCTCATGTCTGTAATCCTCAAGAGAATGATTTCTGAGAATCAAGGTTCAAAGAAAGCATGCACCAGAAAGTCTCTTATCTACAATTAATCACCAAAAAATCAGGAAACAGAGCTGTGGTTCAAGTGGTAGACCACTATCCTTGAGTGCAAAG